>NW_011503735.1:0-5344 GCF_000495115.2 Populus euphratica
ATTAATGTTCAATGAAGATTCAAAATCTTTAGCTGCTAATTTAGCATAAGCACAAATAGTTGATTTGAAAATGCACTCTATTTATTCATAAACCAATTTATTCTACAAACTCTTATGTGAACTACCTTTATTTTAGAAGGAAATGCGAGATCATAATTTTATAAGAGAGTTGTAGATTTGGAAGGATCCTTGATGTAGAAGGTTTTAAAGGAAAAATATTTTTCCTTAGTTATTTATACTTTTCTCTATCTAGTTTAGGAAATTATAAATTATGCTTAATGATATTGTTTCCCACAACTCAATGAAGTCTTCATCATGCTTATACTATCCTTTCAAACAATCAAATTCAATAATCTCACCTATCAAGATAACAAACAAATATGTCATATACTCAAAGCATCAATAACCATATTTTGAACTCTAGCCTTATACCTAATTTTGATTAGGAACTATTGAAAGTAAGTCATTCATCTAGCATGTATATTATTACTGATTCACTTATGGATATGTAGGAGTTTTAGCGTTTTATAATTAAAATATAACACATTTCTAGTTTATAAAAAAACTAAATCCTTAGCTAACCTTTGTCTGAGTTCAATGCGTGATGGAAATGCTTACAAAAATTGATTTTTTTAAAATTATGATTATATGAACTTAATGTCATTGTTTCTCTTTCTTAGTAAGAACAAGTGGTGAAGTGATATAGGCATTTATGCTAAAATTACCAACAAATAAATATTTGTGAGTTTTATAATTTTGATACAAGACTTGTTTTAAAATTACTGAAATTAACTATCTTCTAAAACCGTAGTGACACTGAATTTGGGCTGAGATCTTAAAAAGGTTCATGAATCATTGAATTAATCAATTATGCATTTATTTTAAATATAGTTCATGAGTCTTTATGTATTTATCTTCAAGTCTATATCAAAAGTCTTTTAATATATATAATGAATAAGTTTATGTATGTGAGTTAAACCAATTCATAGTGGGTTTTCCATACTTATTATATAAATACTCATTTTCTTATTTGAATAAGACATCTCAAAATAAAAATAAATAGTTTATTTATCAAGAGTAATTATTCTTACATTATATTCTTTTATGTTTTTTCTTTGTGGATTTCTTTGAGTGGCAAGTGGATTATCCTTGAGAATTCACTTTTATTTTTACTTTTATTTTTATATCTTTTTAGTTTCATGTGACAAAGGTAAAGCTAATTTCTAAAGGATTTTTGATATAAAAGTTGATATTCTCAAATTCAAAGGAGAGATGTAGTAAGAAGAATTCATTGATTAGTTTAATATGGTGGAGAGAGTCTTTGACTATAAAGATATAAAAAAAAATTCAGAAGGTAAAGATATGTTTTCTTAAATTGAGTAAGTATGCATTAATCTAATGGGAGCATTTGCAAAAATACATGCACATGAAAGCAAGAAGCAAATCATTATATCGGAGAAGATTAACAAAGAACTAAAGAGAGTTTATATCGTGCAATTATTATCTAGATTCTTTTTCTTAAGTATCATAATTTGAGGCAAAATAAGTTGTTAATGGAAGATTACATAATATAATTCAATAATATTTAAATGTTTTATTATCTCAATAAACCCAAAAGGCAAAGGGTTTTTATCTTAGAGAATAGTGCTTAGAAGTTAGTAAGGTGGTAAAACTTAAACAATATTATATTTATAATGATATGGTGAAGATGAAGAAATAAACCTAGAAAAGATATGATGGTGGCTTAAAGTTTTTTCCAAGAAATGAGAGCAAATCTCACAAGAATGTTTCTAATTTCAATATTAAATTTTTAACAAGGCAATGACTATAAAACCTTTCAAACAAGAAGGGTCATCAAGTAATAATCAATCTCTTATTATTCAATTGTTCAATGTTAAGTTGTAATTCATGTTGCATCTAACTATTTAGAAAAGTTGTTTTATTTATGGAAGAAATAGACGAAGATGTCATTAAAAAAGATATTTTGATTGATAATAGCCCCATATTCAATGAAGATATAACTTATGGTGAGGAAGGAGAAAGGATAGTCATTCAAAAAAAAATAATATAGAAGAAAAATGTTAACTTCAAAACAACATTTTATATATGACATGTACATATTTGGAAAGGTTTATAATGTGATAATAGGTGGAAGAAGTTAGGAAAATATGATATTTGATACAATAGTAGATAAATTGATCCTTAAAACTATTGATCACCTGCATCTTTATAACTTTTTTTGTTGTAAAAGGGAAATGAGATAAAAATGAATAAAAGATGTTTAGTTTATTTTATTTTAATTATAAATAATTATAAAGATGAAGTTTATGTAATATTTTTCCTGAAGATATTTGTTATTTATTACTCAATAGATCATGGTAGTATGATTAAAAAAAAAAAAGAGTTATGCATGATGGATTCAAAAACACCTATTTTCTTAGAAAGATAGTATGAAAATTATCCTAGATCCAAGCAAGATAAAGATCAATAAAAAGCCTTTAAAAAAAGCATGAAATAATATGCTTTCTAAGTCTATATTTCTTATTTCTATGAAAAACATAATTAATAGACTTATATCTTGATGATGGTAGAAGTGAATGACAAAAAACTCATAGTTCATCTAATCATGCAACCATTACTTCAAGAATTTAAAGATATCATACCAAAGAAAATGTCAATTGGCCTTCCACTACTACGAGATATTCAAAGTTGTATTGATCTTATTCCTTGATCAATGTGAGATATTCAATCAACTTAGTAGCTAACATTATTATCATCTAAGTACTTTTTTCTTATCCCTTACCTTAATGATATGATAGATCAAACTCATAGTGTCAAATATTTTTTAAAATTTATACGAGGGGTGGACATCACTAAATATATATAAGGTCTTAAGATGTGTGGAAGACTACTTTCAAAACTAAAGATGGCCTATATGAATGGGTGTCAATACGTTTTTAGTTATCTAATACCCCTAACACTCTCATATGGCTTATGAATTATGTTTTCAAATCATTCATTGGTCGATTTACGGTGATATATTTTGATGACATCTTTGTATATAGCAAAAATTAGAATGAGTATATGGAGCATCTTCACCATGAGTTCAATGTCTTGTGAGAACAAAAAAATTATTTATCAAAAGTAAATGTGATTTTCTCATGGACAAACTATTATTTCATGGCTATGTTATTTCAAATGATGGCATAATGGTGGATCCTAACAAGGTAAAAGTTATCATAAACTGGTGGACTTTATGAGAAAGTTAGGGACTACTTTACAATTCAATATATCTCATTATCCACAAATATATAGACAAACTAAAGTTGTTAATTAGAGTTTGAGTAGCATATTAAAAAGCTTGGTAGGTCAAAAGATTTACTATTGGATCTTGTTTTGTTTTAAGCTAAATTTACTTGCGATCCCTGGACAAGCCAAACCATATGAGTCAGTCATTTTGAAGTGGTGCATTAAAGAAATCCAACTTCTACTAGCTATCAATTTAGTAGAATATAAAAGTTCAAGCTAAGAAAATAAATCACATACATATGCAAGTGCAAATACATCATTAAACATAATAAAAAATATAAAGTTCAAGCTAACAAATATAAAAAAAACCCAACAACTTTGGTTTGGATTCACCTTTGAAATGAATGTTTTTCTCATGTTTATCATGGAAAAATAAAGCTATAGGTTGATGGTCCTTTCAAATTTCTTAGGATAATGAGAAAAAATACATATAAATTAAGGTATTAAAAATCTATGATATTTTAAAAACTTTCAACATAATAAATTTCTCTCTATGATGGTAACATAATTGAATAAAACTAGGAGACAAGTTATTGCATAGTAGAAGTGTTTGACATTGAATTCAGACTTGCACGTTAAAAAGGTTTATGAATCATTGAGTTAATATATGATATATTTATCTTATTTGTTTTCAAGTCTAGATAAAGTCTTTTAGTCTATGTGATAAGTGAGGTTTGTATATATAAATTGAATTAATATATGATTCATTTATATTATTTATTTCAACTCGATATCAAAAGTCTTTTAGTCTATGTAATGAATGAGGTTTATGTATGCTACCTGTTTGAAAGTATGGTTATAATTGTTTTTTAAAGTGTTTTTCATGCTGAAATGCATCAAAATAATATATTTTTTATTTTTAAAAAATTATTTTTGAGATCAGCACATTAAAACAATCCAAAATGTATAAAAAAATTGTTTTTTTAAACAAAAAAATTTAATTTTTTTAGAAATACGGGTATAATCATGCTTTCAAATGCAGCCTTAAACCTATTCATGATATGTTGTTTATGCTTAGCTAAAAAATACTTCATTCCTCCTCTTTAAAGTAAGACATCTCAATATAAAAATACATAGGTTATTCTAATGAAAAGTGATTCTTCCATAATCATCCTCTTTCATCTCTTTGGTGGATTCTTTTAAGTGATGGATTGACTATTTTTAGAGTTTACTTATATTTTCTCTTTTAAATCATCATTAGTTCCATGTAGGTTATCATGAGGACGTAATTCAGCTACTTATTTTGATTTATATAATTGTAATGTTTGGTTCAATAAAAAATTGTTTTGGCTCATTTTTTGCATAATAACATTATAGATGTTGTATACTAACATTGGTTATGAAAAATATATTAGAAAAGGACTCTTTCCATGTCTATCAAGCTTTAAAGATCTTATACATCACAATAAATAATTGAATAAATAAAATAAATTTAATACCTAAACATATCCTCAAACATGAAAAGAAAAGTTGAGAAGATACCACATCACAAGAAATTCCAGTTGAGACTAATAATCAACATAAAGCCTATGAATTTTTATCCTCTCACCGTAGATTTTGAGCTAAAACAATTAATGTTTAATAACAATTCAGAATCTTTAACTACTAATTTAGCATGAGCATACATGGTTGATTTGAAATTGCATTTGATACAATACAATGTGAAAATTGAAAGAAATAAATTTGGAAAAAGAATAAGCTTAAAATTAAAGGAAATGAGTTTAAGAAAAGAAATAAAAGAGTTAAGGAAGAGAGGAAAATTGGGGGATAGAAATGTTTCCTTCTCAGTAAATTTTTATTCAGTTAATTATCAATTAACTACAACATATAAATATTAAAATCCTAATTAGAATAAATAATTAAATTTACAGTACACTAAATAAAATATTCAATAATAATTAAATTAAACTTAACAAATAAATCCGAATAAAATTCAATATAACTCATTAAATAAAATATTTAAAAATAATAAAATTAAGCTCAATAAATAATCTCAAATACAATCATTAATATAAAGGTTTGATTATCTTCCATA
>NW_011503735.1:7844-8806 GCF_000495115.2 Populus euphratica
TTTGCTCCCTCTGTGGTCTCAGGTTCGAGTCCTTGGTTGCTCATATGATGGCCACTGGAGGCTTACATGGTCGTTAACTTCAGGACCCGTGGGATTAGTCGTGGTGCGCGCAAGCTGGCCCGAACACCCACGTTAATCTAAAAAAAGAATTCTAGGTAGGTAGAAATATAATACCATAACAGGTAGGACATTCTCCTGATCAATTACTACAAGGCAGAAGCGGCAAACAAAAATAATGAACAGAAATGAACTATAAAATTGAGCAAATCTCTCAATCACAAGTAGATGATCCAGGAGGCATTTACTAGACATGATCTGACTGAAAAAAGATTTTGAAAAGAAAGGAATTCTGGGCAGTGCGCATCTGCATAGGGGAATTGCATAGGTTTTTCAATCTCCAGTAAAAACAAAGATGAACAGTTTAAAAACAGGAACAAAGTAAAGCAAATCATCATGGAGAACAAGATCTATCACAAAGGCTTTTCCACTTTAAGAATTAAAATTGTATAGTTAAACAAACGCTTCAAATGTGATGAAGTAAGCAAAAACAATATGGAGACGTAACTAAATACGATCCATATACCTAGAAACTGAATTAAGGATTATGCACCTTTCCCACTATTGGGATTGGACTTGGTGCAAAGGACCTTTCTTCCCTTAGCACGTCGACGTTTCAACACTGCCCTCCCACTAGTGGTTCTCATTCTTCGACGGAAGCCATGAGTCCGAGCCAGAGACTTTCTGGACCTGTTTCTCTTGGTTTGACAAAGTGCAGCCTTCCCAGCTCTCACCACTAGACCACGACCTATGTCCTTTCTTACTCCAATGTTAGAATTCAAATCCAATCCCAGAGATAAACCTGCAATGGAGGTGTTACATCAAACTAAATCACAGAAAGTTTCTCTTAAGTATTTCCACTTGAATGCTTATTGATTGGTTCTGACAGCACAAAAACCATGGTT
>NW_011503741.1:0-898 GCF_000495115.2 Populus euphratica
TGATCACACAAGAATTTCACAAGTTTTTCCTCTTGCATATTTGTCAAACCTATTGCTATAATAATAGGAAGTGTATTATTGTTGCCAATGAATACATATTTCAAATTATTGGGCAAAGGTTTTAATTCTAACTCAGGGAGCCTGTAAAATAGATGGTAAAAGCTTTTTATGTGAAAGTATTAAATCAACAAAGACATTACCATAGGGAATAGTTTGCAAAGATTGCAAAGTCAATGTTGATTTGTGCATATTTTAGGGAACCCATATGTGCCTCTTCATCTCTTTTATCTCAGTCAAAACATAGCCATAGCTCAAAGCTACGCTTAATCCATCCTCACAATTAAAATCAAAAACTTGCTGCACACACTTATTAACTTGGTCATAGCATGTGACAGAATAAACATTGCTATAAGGATATTTCATTACATCATGAAAATTAAATTCAATCTTTTTATCTTCTACTTTCATAAATAAAGTATCTTTACCACAATCAATCTTTATATTGACAGCTTTCAAGAATGGTCTCCCAAACAATATATGAGTGTTGTTTGATGAATCATAAGAATCATGTTCCATATCAAGAATATAAAAGTCGCATGAAATGACCAAATTATCAATCTTGGCTAGGATATCTTCTATCACATCAAGTGGGTAAACAAAATTACGATCTGCAAGTTGTATTATAATACTATTTTTATTCAAAGGCTCAAGACTAAGAGAATCATAAACATGTTTGGGCATAACACTAATGGATGCACCTAGATTGTACAAGGCCCTTTTGAAACTAGCATTACCAATAACACATGGGATGGTAAATGCACCTGGGTCTTTTTCTTCAAAGGCATATTATTTTGAACAACAGCAGATACAACTTCACCCATACTTACCATTTCATGAC
>NW_011503741.1:1206-2501 GCF_000495115.2 Populus euphratica
AGTTTCTATCTCTTCTTCTTCCTCCATCTCAATCTCTTTCGACCTTTTCTCTTCAAGTTCTTTCCCATTTTGTAGCATGATCGCATTAACATTCTCTTTTATATTCAATGCTTGGGAGGGTAATTTTCTATTCATTTATGCTTCCAATTTCCCTATACTTGAAATTACTTGCCCTATTTGCTTCTCCAAGTTGTGAATACTAGACCTTGTTTCCTGTTAAAAAGACATGACATTTTGTTGCAAGGTCACAGTGTTAGAAGCCAAAGTTTTCATCATCTCACAAAAATCATCACTAGATAACAACCTCATAACATTGGAATTTGTAAATAGAAGGGGTTGTCTTGCTTGATAATTCTGTTGGGGCTAAAATCTATAAGGATGGAATTGTCGACCTTGATTTCCTTGTTGAGGCTGGTTCCCATACTATAGGTTGGGATGATCTCTACATCCAGGATTGTATGTGTGGGAAAAAGGATTCATACTTACACTGAGGGTGTCCATTAAATGCTCCATCAACTGCATTAACTTATTCAATGTAATCTTCTTGCATTGTTGGGCATATATCTGAAGCATGTCCTTATAAAGAGCATATGCTACTAATTTGTACTTAAAAGTGTATTTTTATCAAGGTTTTATATCATCATTTTGCACTTGAAGTATCAATAACTCCTTAACTAAAGCATGTTTTATAATAAGATATCTAATAATATAAGATACCTTTAAGTTGTGGTAAATGCTCCTTAACTAAAATATGTTTTATAATAATGTATCTAATAATATAAGATACCTATAATTTGTGGTAAATGTCTATTTTTAATGCAGGCCTATCACATAAATGAAAGGATTGATTGATGACTTGAAGAACTTAAATTGCAAGGATAAAGAGATGGCCAAACTTAGAAAAGAGATGTCGGTGCAATCCAAACCGGAACACTGTTCGGTAAATGGGTCATATCTGGAGCTATATATCTCAGATTTAGGTCCAATTTATATGGATGGAAAGGTAAGACATAGGCCTACAACTTTCATATGGAGCCCAAGATCTAACAAGGCCATTATCAAGTCCAAATTGTAGCAACATCAAAGAAGCCCGAATCTGTCTTCCAGCCCGAGCACTGTTCGGTATTTTGGCCATATCTGGAGTTCTAGAAGTCCAAAAAATCTAAATTTTTTACACAGGAAAGATGAGACAACTTTCTACAACTTTCATGTTTTCAAGTGGTTCCAATTTGGATGTTATCAATGACATTTTGGGCAGACAAGAGAAGATAACGATTGTCACCAAGTCAAGAGTT
>NW_011503741.1:4343-7942 GCF_000495115.2 Populus euphratica
TTGTTATTGTTATTGTTACTGTTGTTGTATTATTGTTATTTGTAATTTGTACAATTAACCTTCGTGTGGTTCGACCTCGGTCTTGCCGGGTTATTTATTACTTCGACACTCCTGCACTTGGGAGAAGACATCAATCTTTTAGTCGTGTCAGCTACAAACTTTCACCTGCTGTACATTGTCACAAGCCCAAGAATGCACAAGAAAAGTAAGATCATTAACTTTATTCTCAAGGTTAGAAATACTTGTCTCATTTACTCGTTTGTTTGCGAAGTCTTCACGGGTGCTAAACTGTTTCGATTTGGCTGCCATGTTTGAGATCAATTGGCATGCAGCCTCGGGTGTCTTATCTACCAATGCCCCTTTACTTGCAGTATAAATGATACTACGATCAGTAAGCATCAATCCTTCATAGAAATATTGAATGAGCAGCTAATCGGGTATTTGATGATGAGAGCATTGAATACACAATTGCTCAAATCTTTCTCAATACTCGAAAAGTGTCTCTTTATGGAATTGTTGAATCCCATATATTTCTTTTCTTATATCAGCAACTCAAGATGCTGGGAGATACTTCTCAAGTAAGATCTTCTTCAAGCCATTCCAAGTTCCAATTGAACCTGGAAGAATGGAGAAAAGTTGTGCCTTTGCTGCCCCTTTTAAAGAGAAAAGGAAGGCTTTCAACTTAACATGTTCTTTATCAACTCCATCCGGTTTCATGCCAACACAAACCATATGAAACTCCTTAAGATGAGTATGAGGATCTTCTCCTGCAGGACCATTAAATGTTAATAGCAAATGTATAACACTAGATTTGAGCTCAAAGTTTACATTATTGTCGATGTGTATGCACAATGGCTGATTTTCCATGTTAGGAGCAGTAAGGTCCTTAAGTGTTTGTTGTCGTACAATGGCCATGGTATTGAGGCGAGCTTCCTTTCGTGACCTGCATAAAGTTTTTTCTATTTTGAGATCTATCTGCACTTAACTTTGATTAGTAGAATGGGCTATTGGCATAAATCATCAAAAAAATTTAAAAGAAACCAACCACACAAGAGATCGAAAACAATGTATTTCGTACGAAAATCCAATACTAGAAAACTGAAATTGCCTAAAAACCCTAGAAAACAACGGAATTTGGCCTCGATAGAGTAGGGCAAGTGTTTTATCACTAGTCTTATTTAGAACGTCATTTCACTTCATGAAACAAAAAGGTGATACCTAATTCTATTAAAAAATCTATTTTGAACAGTATCGCTGCCATAATGAACAGTACTGTTGCAAGCAAAAATTCTATTTTTCAAAAAAAAATAAAAATCACAGCAAATAAAAATAATAGCACAAGAATCAACTAAAATTACTTCCCTAGTAACGGCCCAAAATTTATTACGATGTCGCAATCGCACAAATTAATTAACCTAGCATAAAACACAATACACAATATAATATAGAGCAAGCAAGGGGTCAATCCCATGAGGAAAGTTCAAGTCAGATTTTTATACTAAATGATATGCAACTTGGGGGGGGTTTTGATGTTTATTAGGCTAAAGCAAAAGATATTAGAAAATTATCAAGAAAAATTAAATAAAATTAGAAAATTATCAAAAGGACAAACCTTGGTCGCACACACATATCCACCTACAGAAATCAGAACTGATCATGGAAATGAAACATCAATTTATATTCTGAATATTTATCTCCTCTTAACATTGGTTAGTTAACGAATTTGTCATATAACTAAACCTAACTATCAAACAACCATAGTGTCCACACTAGTAATTTAATTTAATTATAGCTTTAAGAACTCGATAAGTTGATTAATCAAGAAAACATAACTATCCGTAGTCTATGTTTGATTTGATTGAATGTTCTCTCTCAGATTAATAATATAGATCCACCACAATTATTAAATTCAGTTGCTTCATAAGTTCATATACCACAACTCCAGTTTTGATATCAAACTTAGCAATAGATTATCTATAATAATAACTTAGAGTCCACTCTAACAATTAAAATAAACAACCATAGGAGAACAAACATATTTATCATATAAACTGAAAAGAAAAGGTAAAATAAATCTCACAGTTGTTGAAATTCGAAGGTTTCCGTGTCCTTGCAACCAAGAAAAAGTATTTAGCCTTGCATGTTTGTTAAACAACTAATAAAAAAGAAGGAAGAATGCATAATTTTGAGTTTCTTAAAGGAGGGGGCATTTTTCTCCTCTTAGCTAGCTGCCCCTCTCTTCTCTCATTCTTTTTATATCCTAGGAAACCCTAGTCTCTATTTTACAAGATAGTCCTCCGTTAAGTAGACAGTTTACATTCAAGTACTTCAATAACTATTTTCCTAAAAAAGAAGAAATAGCCTAGCATGAAATCTTCAAGCGATGACTTAGAGGAGCTAAATTGCTGAAATAAAAACTTGGATATTGGTTTAGATGCTTCAAAACATAATTTGGACTTGTTTTTTCATGAAACTTGTTTGCTGGCAGAATTTAGTTGTTATCTTTACAAATTCATATCTCCCTCATATGCAATCTTTTTTGGCTAAAAAAGCATTCATACAAATTTGAGTCAGGAATCCAACAAAATTGAGTTTACATCAATTGGAGTTCTGTAGTTCCAAATATTTAAGCTGGAATGGCCGAAGGTCAACACTAGCAGATTGCGAGATTTGACTTTGAAAGCTGTGATTTCCATGCTTTTCCTTATTTTATTTTCTTGTCTTAGATGTCCAGAAAGGTATGAATGTTACCTTTTTAATGCCACTAGAATCACTTCATTTTGACCTCTAAAGCTAATGCTCTACACAAAGCATCGATTGAAGGTCAAATCTGCCAATTACCTCAAATTTACTCCTTTTTGCATCTTTCATCCAAAAGTGTCTTCAAAACATACAACAAAGAATATCAAGGCATTTTATATATAAAACATAGGCAAAAACTATTTAAATATAGGTGAAACTATCGAATAATATGGTTGCATTAAGTAGCAGTAGAGATTATGATTTGTCATGCAAAAGATGTTAGAAATTTCTGTTCCACAATATGATTAAGAAAAGACAACAACTTATCATAATAACCATTAACATTTAACAAACCTATAGGTTTATGGTGAATGTGTAGTTGGGTCTAAGAGAAAATATGAAAGATCTCTTTCAACGTGCCCAGACCACCTAGTAAGGAAATAAAGGCATCAACATGGTTAAACATTACATTCATTCAAGCAGACATTGTGGAGACTTGTAGTTCCTCTCCAATTGTTTTTCCAATGATGTCCCCTTGTGCTCAAGCTTTGAGGCCAACCCCAAAAACTTGACTACTTTCTAAAAATGCAGCGACACTCATCCCATTAACCCAAGACTGCCTTCCCCTTACACTAAATGAATCTTTCTCTTAGCTAGCACCTGACCAAGATGATTTGTTGATTCTAAAAACTCCTTTTCTTTCCTAGGACTAGAGCCACCGAAAACACAAACATTTCTTATGTGATGACCCAAGGAACTTGCCATTTTTACACACTTCTATATTGGTTGATTGTATCGGTTGAGTAGAAATGAAAGGAAGGAAAAGAGGGTTTTATAGATGAGAAATTATAAAGGCA
>NW_011503741.1:8053-8775 GCF_000495115.2 Populus euphratica
TCTTCTCTTAGTTTTACATCCAAAAACAGCTTAAACGCCCTTTATAGGTCGGGGATAGGCTTCGCATCTATTTTTCTTAAAAACCAGTGAACGGGGTCTTTTTTAGTCAGATTCCTAAGACTAAGTCGATCATGTTCTTTATGGAAATGGATTCATAAGTCATGAAATGCACAATGCATATCTCTACTAGAATATGTCTCAAAAGTCAATAAATGATTATCTAAAAATTTCTTATGTTTTGAAATAAATCCTGACTTTTGACAATTTTCACAAGCTTTGTAGAATGCATATGAGTCCTTAAACATGGTGGGCTAATAAAATCCATTTTGAAAGATTTTTACGACTATCTTTTTTAATGAGAAATGACTTCCACATGCTTAAGAAAGACAAAGTACTACTTACCTTATTATCGGGAATGAATCTTTGAAATATTTGATCAGGATAATATTTAAATAAGAATCATCCCAATAAAAGTTTTGCATGTCGCTCAAAAATTTTCATTTGTCTTGGGGACTCCAATGAACTAGCAAATCTCCTGAAGCAAGAAAATTGATATTTCTATTATATCAAGGCATTGGACTAAGAGAAAGTAAGGATTCGTTAGGAAAGTAATCATCGATTGGTGTGAAGTCGGATATATCAATTGGTGTGAAGTCGGATATCGAATCTATTATCACTCTTGATAAAACATCTACATCAACATTTTTGATGTCTTTTTCATC
>NW_011503738.1:0-3521 GCF_000495115.2 Populus euphratica
ATATTTTTTTATTTTAAAATAATATATATTTTATTTTTTAAAAATTTATTTTTGATGCTGATCTAAAAATAATTAAAAAATTAATTTTTTAAAAAAACAACGCGACATAGTTTTGGTGACGTAGCAAGCATTTTCCGTGCAGTAATGGAGTCTAAGCTACCGAACCCCTTCTCTTACCACTTGGCTTCGTCCTTGAAGTCTTCAAAATTTTTGAAGTTTTAGGAGGAAGAGAAAGAATTCAGCTAGTAATTTTAAAAAATATATTAAAAATATATTTTTTGTTTTTAAAAATTATTTTTAATATTAATATATTAAAATGATTTAAAAATACTAAAAAAATATTAATTTAAAGTAAAAAAATAAAAAAATTCAAATTTTTCCAGAAATATTTTTAAAATACAAAAAAAATAAGTGAAAGTCTTTCTTAATTAATGTGGTGATTTAATTCTACCTTTGAAATATTAGTACCAGCTGATGGTTTAACTATACAGTTTATTTTTTCTATGGTATGCATGTTTCTGGTTTTATTTTAATTAAATAAACCCTGTGATTTGATATGTTAGATCACGGAGGTCCCTCATTTCATTATTAATCTAATTTATTTTTCGTTAATTTTGATTATTAAAGACAATATGCAGGACACATGTCAGATTCTTTATAGGTCTAATTTTTTTTAAAAGAAAATCCATTATAAATTGGAAGAAACCATAAGAAATTATTACACAAAATTTTCTATTTTTTTATATAAACATGAAATTCTTTTTCGTTCTTTTTGCTTTTTTTTTTGTTAAAATCCAAAAAAACAATGATTAATTATTTTTTAATTAATTAATTCATATCATGTTTTTAATTTTTCTTATTTCTTTTTAGTTGTATATATTGTTTTATTTTCAAAAGATAAAAAAACCTTAGAAAATAAATAAACATTTTGTAAAAATTAGAGAAGCTCGAACACAAAAAATCAGAACTTTCATGAAAACTAAATTCAAGAATCATGCCTATGAAAAAAAATACACATTACTGTAAATATGGATTTCATCCTTCAATGTATTTATTAGACCATATTTTGATTTAAAAGACTCAAATCATTACTATAATATTTCTAATTAGATTGCGATAAAATACAATTAATTAGTTTTTTTTTAAAATAAAACGGAGAAAACTCAAAAACAATTCCAGTAGTCAATAGATAAAAAAAATGTCATTGTTTTTTAATTGTTTTTTAGACTTTTTAATCAATTTTTCTTTTCAAAACTAAAACACATATAAATCAGATATGTGTCTTTATATCTTTAAAATTAAAATTTAACACAAAATTGAGTTGATCATAGTCGTATGGACCTCTCTTATCCATAGCCATGCCTGTGAACAGCTTAAGCAGACGACCATATAAAGATTTTCGATCTATGGTAAACGAGATGAGATTAATATTAATAAAGGAATGGCCCAAGGTCGAAGCTGTACCGAGACCAAACAAAAAGCCCAGCAGAATCTGGATGTCACAAGTTGGGGTTAAATATTAATTATCAAAAAGGTAGAAGGGTTTTACTGTAATTCTCTCTCGCTCAACACTATTCAAAGAAATAATGTGTCTATCCTTTGTTTATTTTTTCCTCCTAATCTATGTTATTTTGAGATTTAATATTAATCTAAGACTTTATAGTTAATTTAATTGAATTGAGTTTTTTATTTTTTATTTTATTATTTAATATTAAATTGATTGATAATTAAAATTTATAACTTGTTTTGATTTGCTTTCTATAAAGTTATCTTCATTTCATAGCTTTGATTACAAGTTTGATGAGTTAATTTTGTTGAATTGAGTTTTTTATTTTAAATTTTATCCTTCAATACTAGGATTGATTAATAATTAAACTTTATATTTTATTTTTATTTTCTTTTTATAAGGTTATCCCCATACTATAACTTGGATGACGACTTTGACGGGTCAATCTTGGTTAATTCAAATATTTTTTTATATCTTTTTTTAATTATTTTTTTTTCAATTTTATCTTTCAACACATGATTGATTGAGAATTAAATTTTATAATTTATTTTATTTTTTTTTATATTTGTTATTGATAAAAAACTAAAGGAGGAGGGGGTTTTACTGTACCCCTCCTTATTTCATACTATTCATTAAAATAATATCTTTTTAAATTTAAATTTTATTATCTAACATTATATTTATTAGGGATTGAACTTTATATTTTTTTTTATATATAATTTACTTATTATGAGATTATCCTATATTCATTACCAAGCCCAAGTTTGATGAGCTAACTCGGTTGATTCAAGTTTTTTTTTAATTAATTTTTTTACTAGAAAAATATTAATAACACCTAAATATATTTTTTATATTAAAAAAAATTGATCCTTTTTATAGCGTAGCGCGAACCAAATAATCTTTGTTCTTATACATGAACTTTACAAGAACCTCTCACAAATATCAATGTAGTGGTTCATAGAAAGGCTATTTCATTTTAAGTTTCCTTCTATCTATTTCATTTTAAGTTTCCTTCTATCTAAGATGAAAGTAAAGTTTTCGATAAAGTTATTATATTCAGCTCGATTCATGATCTTGCCTGAAATTCAAGTTACAAGATGAATAAGTTAAGCTAAATTAATCTAAAATACTGTTATTTGAAGATTTTTAAAGAAATATAATAACATCATTATTATTTTTTTTAAAATTAAAGTTAAATTGGATTTTAGCCAAGTTGACTAGATCATAAATTAATTTATTAAGTTGATGAAGTTTAATCAAGCCAACTCTTACCCTATTTAATTTAAAACCTAGTTAAAGCTAAATTTTAAGTTGGCAGTTCATTATATTTGCTCCATCATCTGGATCGAGTTTAATAAAATTAGTTTATAAGTTCAAAAATTTATTACCTTTTCTTCTAATTATAAAAAACCTAAGAAATATAGTGTACGGGGAGATGCATTATTCATTCAAAAAATATATTTTTCTAGTACTTATTTTTTTTTATATATTTTGATCTTTCAATTTCTTTGTATTACAATGATCCTTCAAAATTGCTTTAATATGTGATTGATCTTGGTATTTTCTTTTCCATGTATGCGAGGATCTCAAGGCATAAAAATAAAATAAAATTATGCGTAATTAAATCTTAGTTTTGTGAAACAAATGTCAATTTTACTGATTTACAATAATTAGAGCTTATGGACTGAATTTGAAACTTAAAGAAAAGTCCACTCTTTTTTCTTTTTTGCTAAAATTAGGGACAAATTCGCAAGATCAAGGGCAAGTTCATGTACATTTAGTATTTTCTTTTTAGTTCCTCAATTTTTTATTTTCAATTTGATCTCATTACACTAACTTTATTTGAGATTTGATTTGGTAATTTATTTTGGTTATCATAATTAACTTTTCTTTTTAAATTTGGTCCATTTAGTGTCACTTTCTTTCATCATATAATTAAATCTAACCATCTTATTTGATCCAAAAATTATTTGTTGTAGTGCTCAAAATATTGTTTTTTTAAATTAAAAGAATA
>NW_011503738.1:4242-8795 GCF_000495115.2 Populus euphratica
CTGAAACATCGCTTGTCGCCAGAGTTTGTCATGACTTACTCAGTATTGCTAAAAATTTATCAATTATCCAGAATTGCTCTTATCAAATGTTTGATATTTGTTTAAAAATTTTTCTAACTTTTATTAGAATTATTAAATCCAGTGGGCCAACTCATTAAACTATTATCTAATTTGGATTGGAATCCAAATTAAACTATATAAAAATTAATCTCATTAAACACACGGTATTGATACAGTTAGAACTTAGTTAATTTTTTTTTAAATAATAGCGTTTTATTTTTTGTTTAGAAATCTTAAAATATGGTTGCTTTGAAATGACTCAGGCAACCGAGCTTTAAGCCGGACCGAGATTGCTACCTTTAACTTCGACTTTCTGACAAAGCATATTTTTCAACTAGTTTGAGTTTCAATTGAGACTCGGTAAGTCTCCTCTCCCAAGAATCTTAAAGCGTTCCACTGTGTTGGCTCACTTCACTTTGTACCTAAAATTCAAACTCAGAATTTCAAAAAGAAAATTACCCTTTTTTAAAAATAAAATTTCGTATGTTATAAACTCTAATAGTTTTTTTTTTTTTGCCCCCCGAATGACTATAATATTAACTTGTAAAGCAAAAGGAAATGAGAATAAAACATGCTCATTGCTGAAATTCTCTACTTTCCATTGCCGACTTTCAAAAGGATTTCATAAGCGTTACTGCCATCTTTATGGAAAGGAACTAGTTAATTATCAGGAAGCAATTCTAAATTTGTGGATGGAAAGAATAACTAGTGGACTGGCAAAAGCTTTGCAAGATAGAAGCAATAACAATAGACTCGTCATCTTGTGTGGTACCTATGTCCTCCATACCAAGTTGATCACCCTTCTCCATCTCAGGCGGTGGTAGTGGGGGTGGAGGCGCCTCTTGTGAAGGAGAGGGATGCGCGAAGAAAGGGTAGTAGAAGTTGGTACGAGCTCTTTCAATGCCACTAAAAGAGATGGAGGATAGATCATATGCTATCGCAGCTTCCTCAGCAGTGTCAAACGTGCCTAGCCAGCGCCTCTCTTTAGTATATGGATTGCGAATCTCGGCAGCATATCTCCCCCATGGTCTTCTCCTCACTCCAAGGTATCTGCTTGATTGCCTAGAGCTTCTTTTGGGGTTTCTGTAAAGCAATGGAGGGAAGTTTTCCATTCTTTTCGATGTTATTACAGATTGAGCTGGCTATGGGAGGAGGGAAAAGAGGGGAGTGGATTTATATGCAAATTAAGTTCCATAATCAAGGTGGCCTTTGCTGGTTAAATTATCCACTCTTGATCCCTCACTAGATTGGTAGAGCCATAATAAATTAGAAGTCATTTTCATGTTAATTTTTCAATATTTTCATTTTAGTCAAGAGGGGCAGGTAAGATGCATTGCTCATCAAAGAGTAAAGTAATGGATATGTTCATGATATCTTGTTTCTCTAATGGCTGTTTGTAGGGTTTTGCCTCCTTAAATTCCTCGCCAATGACACTACTAGTGTGAACAAAACGCAAAAATCAATGGAATCCACGAGGCATTTGCTACCTGTTGGCATCTAGCGATCCCTTTCTCACTTCTTTAAGAAATCCAAAATGTATTTTATAAACAATCTATGAATCAAGCTGCATGTGTGCAGAGTAATGGCAAAACGCCCATCACATCAATGGTGATTAACTGGAACTTCCAACAGCAAGCATAGGGAAAGCTGAAATTTTTTCTCCAGTTTTCTTTACCTACCCCGGAGGAGTTGTTGATACCTCCTCACCCCTCCTTGATTGTGGCAAAATACAAAGTGGTTGAGTTTGTAGCTTGCAGTTCATGAAATCGGAAACAAAAAAGTTGTTATTTTGATTAAATTTTCTTGGGATCAATGTTTATATATATATATATATATATATATATATATATATAAAATAACAAAATCTTAGAGGGATAGGTTTCGTTGCAGCTACATACATAATTTATTACTATAGTTAAATTACTATTTTTCCATTTGATTGAAAAAAGAGAGGCTTTGTATAAGGGTAATTTAGTTTTTTTTAGAGGTCCATTGGTTATTAAAAAATTATTCAAGGGGTATGTTAACCTTTTCAAATTTGTTTACACGGTAAAGAATCAACACAATCTAGATTTGTTGATGAAGAGTTATTTTGTCTTTTTAAAAACTTTAGAAATATCAAAATACTTATTTAACTCTTAGGTAAGAAAAAAATTAGATGAGTTAGGTCAAAAGCTTTTTTGTTTTTTCACTTATTAGTTGCAACAAAAATATGTTTTTCCCTTCATAAAAAAAACAAAACTTAAGGCAAAAGTACAAGGCATTTGTATCTCTCATGATTTTATTTTAATTTTAAGTTTATAAAGAATATTATAATATTTTTTATTTAAAAAAATATAATTTTATTTGAAAAGGATACTAAAAAGTGATAAATATATGTCAATACATGAGTGTCATTCTTGTTTTATAAGTGATGCATGTGACACCATACTATAACCAAATTTATCATTCTATTGTATTATTAGAAGCTCTACCATGTTTTTTTTTTTATGAGATAACAAGTGCTAGTGGATGATAAGCGGTTTGTTGCTGACAATTGTTTTCTTTTTCTTTTTTTTTAGAAAAAAATACATGTTTGTCCTCTTTTCTTTAAATTTTTCAATTTTAATCTCTATGTTTTTTATTGCTTGTTTTTTTCCTTGGTTCTTTTATAAAACTTTTTTATGTTTTCAATTTAATTCTTAAATTACAATTTGTTATTTTTTTCAATTTGATCCATATTCTTTTAATTTTGATTTTTTTCCTTGATTCTTTTATTAAAGTTTTGTTGGTTTTCAATTTATCTTTTAATCAAAATTTATGTTGTTTTATTATTTTTGATTTAACCCTTGTTCTTTTAATTTTTTTTCTTATGTTAAAGTTTTTTTCTTTTCAATTTAACCCTTCAATTTAATTTTTTATGCCATTTAATTTATTTTTTATTTCAATTTTCACTCTTATTATTTTATAACAACTTTTTATATGATTATTTTTTTTAATTTTTATTCTTTAATGTTTGATTTGTTTAGGAATAAAATTTGTAGTTATTTTATTTCTCATGCTTTTGATCTAATAAAAATTGAAACAAATTTACAAAGTTTTCCCAGTTTAATTTTTTTCTCATTTTCTTTTATGATTTTACATTATTTTAATTTATTTTTTATTAGTTTATTTCAATCTCAACATCTAATAATTAGTTTTGCAAATATTTTTTAAATAAAAATTTTTTTCTTAAAATATTTTATTTATATTTAATTTTTAAAGATTTTTTTTATTTTATATAAAAAAAAATTTCTTTTATTTTATTCAAATATGATTCTATTTTAACAAACACAAAACAAGCATATATTTTAATTTTGTAAGATCAAATATCTTAACCTATATTCTTCTTTTAATTTTTCAGTTTCTTCTTTATTTATTATTAACAATTTTTTATTTACTTACATAAGTAATTATTTTATTTGATTGGATGTTTTTATAAGCCATTTGATTTATACTTCAAATTTTTTCATGTAAAAAACATAAAATTAAAATAGTCTACATAACCAACACAACATCGCGTAGATCAAGTAGTATACATATAGGAGACGGATATACAAGGTCAAAATTGGTCATCATCAGTAAAAATGAAGACACCAGGTCATTACAATGGACGATTACAAATGATTGACTTTACAGCAACTTCCTTCTTTTTTTCTGGGTCCAGGACGGCACTTTATCTAAGTGAGCTTTCGCCAGAGAGATCCTTTGGAAGCTGTCAAACACTTCACCTTCGGAAAAAGAAAACCAGCCTTTGCGGGGTTTCCATCAACAAGTGAATTCTCATAGATCTCTTTGCACTCTTGCATAACCTGTGGAAGGAATGACATGAGAATAGATTTCAGAAACCTTCCCCAGTCCTAACATGCTATATGGTGCAACTGTAGATATCCCAATGCTCTTGTTTAAACCCTGTGAAGCCCTCCCCCTGTTGCTGATAAAAAGAAGAAGCGGCTGCACATGTGGTGCCGACAAGAAATATATGGTTTGGGTTGGATCGTTGATTCATCACACTAGAAGCATTTTATACATCAGATTTATGTAATAGGTTTGCATGTACCTCTTTCGCATCCTTCCGTGGTATGCCTTCTCGCAGTCCAACAAGCTTTTCAACAACTTCAGGCTGCAATTCGCAAGCACAATACACAAATCAGATACCAGGTTGATCAGAGGCAGAAACCTTGGACAATCTTGACACTTACAAATATAGAGTGCACTTTTCCTCATGGAATATGTAACTTGAATTGAAAGAAATCACTACAGTCTAACCCATTAATTTGCCCTAGCCTATCATACAATTGAAAACTAGTGATCTACTCTTGCACAATGGATCAAGTATAAGTAGAGTAATTATCAGACCAGTATCATCACTCAAAGGAAGAAATATTAAGTGACACTTACTGGGCAGTCGGGTTGATGTTCGAGAATATTTGTATAGATGAGTGTGAAGGAATCCAGACTCTCTGCTGAAGCAA
>NW_011503790.1:0-8574 GCF_000495115.2 Populus euphratica
TGAACCCTGTGGCCATGGCGATGCCTGCAATTCCAGAAACATAATTGTATTCGGAAGGAGGTAAGAAAATTTCTTTAAACAACCCTTCACGAGGCTGATAAGGCCAGCAGCTCCTAACCTGTCCCACTCAGAATAAAATATGGCACCAAGCAGTAGCATGCGCAACTAAACAAAGCTGGCCTATGAGCCCCCGTTGCCAATAACAGCCACTCCCTAACACGACCGCGTCCTTTGTGGAGTCTGAAACAACACGTGCTTATGTCATGAAAGATCACACACACACACACACACACACGGAATTTAGAAAATGAGATGTGAGACTATTTCGAATAAATTGCATAGATACAGAGGTTTTTCTTTGTTTTCTCTCAACAACGACAGCAGCAGCACTAGCAGCAGCAATATATAATAATAATAAATAGTGTCTCTGTCTTCTTCCCTTGACGAACATTTGAAATAAATTGCATGTGTAAAGAGATTTTTTTTACTAAGAAATATGAATGAAGAAGAGAGTTAAAATTATCATGTTATTTTACACTATTTTGTATTTCTCAACTCAGTATAATTGTGTTGAAAAGCCCACAATCATCCTGCATCAAAATAAGTTTTAATCACTTTCCTTACATAAGGTTTTTTTTTTTTTAATTTACGGGTGGACATTCAATTAGATAAGATATTGTTAATATATATATATCTTGTAACCAATTAGTTAATAACATATGAAATATATTAATTTATTAATAAAAACTTATTTATTTTTAATATTCATCAAATATTTGATTAATGAATCTAAAATAAAGATAAATTTATTAACAAAAGAAAAATTCTACAAAAAAAAAATTATAATAATAAAATTCATATTGCATCAAAGTATTTTTTAAAAATGTTCTTTGTCAATTTTTATAAAAATTGAATATTAATTAGAGTTGTTGTGACTTATACATATTATATTCTTTCTTTTATGAAAAGAAGCAGTTGTTCTCATACATTGAGGTATGAAGGATACCCTATTCTCATAAGTTAAGGTATGAAGAATACCTTAGAACTAATATCTAGGTACTTATTAGATGACATGTATACTGAACTAACCTATATGAGAATTTTATATGGAAAGATCATATATTTCTATAAAAAAACCTCACATAATGGTTGTGTAAATGATCCTTAAACTTGGTATCATAATGTTATCTTATACATGGAATGTTATAATTTGATTTTGTTATATGTTTTTCTAATCAAGGATAACAAATAAGTATATATTGGGCATAACTTGTACTATATGAAGGTATTTAAGTAATCAAGAGAAGATTTATCATTCTATGTAAATTAAGAAAAATGTTTTATTTATTCTTAAATAGTATTGATTGTAAATCTTTACGCAATGTGAAATGAGATTTGAAAAGAGTTTCAAATTGTATTCAAATAATCATTGATTATCGTGTTGAGAACAACATAATTTAACATATTAAATATACTTCATGCTATAATATTGATTAGTACTTAAAAGTGCATTTTTATCATGGTTTTATATCATCATTTTGCACTTGAAGTATCAATAACTCCTTAACCAAAGCATGTTTTATAATAATATATCTAATAATATAAGATATCTTTAATTTGTGGTAAATGTTCATTTTAAATGCAGGCCTATCACATAAATGAAAGGATTGATTGATGACTTTAAGAACTTAAATTGCAAGGATAAAGAGATGGCCAAACTTAGAAAAGAGATGTCGGTGCAATCCAAACCGGTAATTGGGTCATATCTAGAGCTATATATCTCATATTTAGGTCCAATTTATATGGATGGAAAGGTAAGACATAGGTCTACAACTTTCATATGGAGCCCAAGATCTAAAAAGGCCATTATCAAGTCCAAATTATAGCAACAACAAAGAAGCCCGAATCTGTCTTCCAGCCCGAGCACTGTTCGGTATTTTGGCCATATCTGGAGTTCTAGAAGTCCAAATGAGCTGAATTTTTACACAAGAAAGCTGAGACAATTGCCTACAACTTTCATGTTTGCAACTGGCTCAAATTTTGACGTTATCAATGACGTTTTGGGCAGACAAGAGAAGATAAGGATTGTCACCAAGTCAAAAGTTGGCCACCCACTTATCAATTAGTCATCAAATCAATAGTTCCCAATTGTGGCCTATAAAAGGAGGCATTTGCCATGCATTTAGGCATCTTGGTTTCTAGATCAAGATCATGCTCTTCCTTTCTCTCTTTGTATTTTTTGTAATGTTTATGCTTTGCTTTCATTAATATCAAGTTTATGCCTTTCATTTCCTTTCCTTTACTTAGTTAACTCTTATCTTATTTATGTTCTTATTTTGTTTATTTATTTTCCTTTCTTTCATTATGTTTAGCTAAGTTTATTATGTCAAGGTGAAAAGGTTACACTAATGGTGTAAGAATAAGTATAGTGTAAACTTAATATGGACTTTAATGTTTGATACTAACATGTTTTGTATTTGTTATCCTGTTCACTCTTTAATACTTTGCTTGTTAAATGACTAATCTTGATTTATGTTGTATAACACTTGGTACAACAAATGCTTGGCACTTTCATAGCCCATAATGTATGGTATAACCGACACCTGAGCTATTAAAGGAACTTGATGTGTTTTTAACATAAGTTATAATCATGAATGCTTGACGAGATTTACAAGTATTAGCATTACTTGAATAAGATGACTAATGTAATCATGTTAACAATATATAATCTGATTGGAACCTCCTTTGTGTGTGGTTTCCAAATATTGTTATTGTTGTTGTATTATTATTAATTATAATTTGTACAAATAACCTCCCTGTGGTTTGACCTCAGTCTTGCCGGGTTATTTATTACTTCGACACTCCTGCACTTGGGAGAAGACATCAATCTTTTAGTCGTGTCAAATATCTAAATCAAAACATTGTTGATGAAGGGATAAAATTATACTAAGAAACTAGTCACTTAAAGGTTAAGTTAAATCATTTAGTGCTTTTTTAATATTTAGAGAATCATGACAGGTTGGTGGATATTGTACTTAATCTTCAAATTTAAATGAATCAATTATTGTCAAATATCTAAATCAAAACATTGTTGATGAAGGGATAAAATTATACTAAGAACAAACTCTTTCAAGAGACAAATCACCACTTTCACTCAAAAACCAGGAGAAACATTTTACCAATGTTGGGATAGGTATCGAGACTTGCTTAGTACTTGCCCTCATCATGGTTTTGAAACATGGAGATTGGTTTCACATTTCTATGAAGGGTTAACACCTAAAGATAGGCAAATGGTTGAATTGATGTGCAATGGAACTTTTGAAGATAAAGACCCTGATGAAGCAATGAAGTACTTAGACTTGTTAGCTGAAAATGCTCAAAATTGGGACACCGCGGGTACATATGAGGCACCGAGTAAAACTTAACCTCATACATCTAGTGGAGGTATGTACAACCTTAAGGAAGATCATGACCTTCAAGCCAAGTTTGCATCTTTAGCTAGAAAAGTCGAGGCACTAGAATTAAAAAAGAGTGGTCAATTAAAATCTGTTGAAAACATTGTGTGTCAAATCTGTGAAACAAATGAACACTCAACCAACGATTGTCCAACCTTACCTTCTTTTAAAGAATGTCTCCATGAACAAGCCCATGCTTTAAACAGTTTTCAAAGGGCCAACCATAACCCATACTCCCAAACATACAACCCTGGTTGGAGGAATCACCCAAATTTCAGTTGGAAGAGTGAGAACAACAATGCATAAACTTCACAACCACCGTTTCAAGCACACCATAATTTCCAAAATTCTCATGGATATGCACCTCCTTATGCTCCACCTCCTAGAAGAAATCTTGAGGAAACATTGCATGCATTCATTGAAAAGCAAGAGACAATCAATACTCAATTTGCTCAAAACGTGATAGATTTTAAAGATACTCTTGCTAAATTAACATCTGCTCTCAGTTTCTAAGAGAAAGGTAAGTTTCCATCTCAACTACAACAAAATCCCAAAGGGCAATACAATGTAAATGCAAGTAGTTCCGGAAGCCAACACATGGATCAAGTCAAATCAGTCACTACTTTGCGCAGTGGTAAGGTTATTGAAAAACCCTCTCTTGAACCTTATGAGAAAGATGATGAGTCAATCTCTGAGGGTAAGGAAGGGGTTGAATCTGAAAATTGCAAAGAAACGACTGATTCACCGCCAGCACTTCCATTTCCTCAAGCCATGACCAAACAAAGAAAAGTCAATCACAACTCTGAAATTTTTGAAATTTTCAAACAGGTAAGGATCAATATACCTTCGCTGGATGCTATTAAACAGGTTCCTTCCTATGCTAAATTTTTGAAAGATCTATGCACTGTGAAGAGGAAATTGAATGTGAAAAAGAAAGCCTTTCTAGCCGAACAAGTAAGTGCTATTCTTCAGAACAATAATGCTTTGAAATATAAAGACCCTGGTTGTCCTACAATTTCTTGCTATATTGGAGAACATAAAATTGAAAAAGCCTTACTTGATCTTGGTGCTAGTGTGAATCTACTTCCATATTCAGTTTTTCAGAGTCTCAATCTAGGTGAGTTAAAACCAACTTCTATATCTCTTTTACTTACCGATAGATCTGTAAAAGTGCCTAGAGGAATAATTGAAGATGTGTTAGTACAAGTCGATAAATTCATTTATCCTGTGGATTTTATTATCTTGGACACAGAACCTGTTGAAGCATGTAATTCATTTCCTATTATTTTAGGACGTCCATTTCTTGCAACTTCTAATGCATTGATTAATTGTAGGAATAGACTGATGAAGCTATCATTTGGAAACACGACATTGGAGATGAATATTTTCAACATTTGCAAGCAACCTGGAGATGATAATGATTTACAAGAAGTAGATCATATTGATGAATTAGTTTATGATCAACTTGAATCTACTTTAAGTAAAAATGAATTGGATGAAACTGAAGAGTTGCAAATGATTTATTCTGAGGAAGAAATCACGGATGAAACAAGCACCGAAAATGTTGATGTGAATCTTTTGTCAACAGTGACAACAGATTTGACATCTGACATCACACCAATCGATGATTACTTTCCTAACGAATCCTTACTTTCTCTTAGTCCAATGCCTTGATATGATAAAAATATCAATTTTCTTGCTTTAGAAGATTTGCCAATTGATTGGAGTACTCAAGACAAAGAAAAGTTTTTGAACGAAGTGAAGAGCTTTTATTGTGATGACCCTAACTTATTCAAATATTGTCCAGATAAAATATTTCAAAGATTCATTCCCGACAATGAGGTAAGTGGTGTCATTAAACTTTGTCATTCTGAAGCATGTGGAAGTTATTTCTTGTCAAAAAAGATAGCTACAAAAATCTTTCAAAATGGATTTTATTGGCCCACCATGTTCAAAGACACACATGCATTCTGTAAAACTTGTGAAAATTGTCAAAAGATTGATAGTGGTCAAAAAGTTTTGTTTTATGATTCTCAACTCTATACATTCCCTAAAGAGCTAAGATTAAGATGGAACAATCCTTATGGGGCATGTGATATTGAGAATTGAATGAATGACAATGATTTTAAGGAAAATGGACATCGTTTGAAAGCTTACTTTGATAATTTTCTTAATGAAAATAAATCAACTGGTTGGAATGATCTTGTAGATAAAGGTTGATTTTTTTTCTCTCATATTGTTTTTGTGTTTCTTTTTGAGTGATTTTTGCAAGTTTCTCTCACCCCGGTCAAATGGCGGATAACGGTACTCCGTGACTTAAGTCGGTTCTTTCAGTTTCCCAGAATTACTGATATCTGTGTATATATCTGTGCAATTCTTTGAATCTCTCTTCCAATTCTCATTTGAAAATGGACACTAATCTTGAAAAATTGAAAAAGTATTTTCCCGCTCTGCCTCAGAATGCGATTACAAAAATTTACCGTGCTAGATGTGCAAGATTGAGATTATTAATGAATCATGGAATTCCTGAAGATATTCGTTGGTTGATTGAAGCAAAGGTCCGATTATCAGGTGAGTCCTCTAACTTCTTCATTTCACACATGCTTGGAACAGGTAAAAGCACTTTTGCAAAGAAGCGTCGTGCAAAACGACTGGATGTCTATCATCGATGTGCTAGATGGACTTGTAATACACAATGTCGTTCTTTAGGAATGATATCTATAAACCGTGAAGATAAAATACAATTCATTAAGGATGGCCTGAGTAAGGAGTCTTTAGATAATCTTCTATTGACTCTTGAGACGCATCCTAGTGGAGATGTGCATCGTGCAATTCATGATTTATGGCCACTATTTCATAAAGAACATGATCGACTTAGTCTTGGGAATCTGACTAAAAAAGACCCTGTTTGCCAGTTTTTAAGAAAACTGGATGGGAAGCCTATCCCCGACCCATAGAGGGCGTTTAAGCCGTTCTTGGACGTAAAACCAAGGGAAGATATGAGCCACAATCACAACTACCTGTACATACACATGTTTTTTTTCAAAAGTAAATAAATAAAAAGAGAGAGAGAGAGTGTGTGAGACTCTAGCTGGCCTACATATAGATGTTATGATTGCATTTCTACTTTCTCATCTATAAAACCCTCTTTTCTTTCCTTTCATTTCTACTCAACCCATACATTCAACAAATATAGAAGTGTGTAGAAATGGCAAGTTCCTCAAGTCATCAAATAAGAAATATTTGTGTTTTCGGTGGATCTAGTCCTGGGAAAGAAAAGGAGTTTTTAGAATCAGCAAATCATCTTGGTCAGGTGCTAGCTGAGAGAAAGATTCATTTAGTGTATGGGGGAGGCAGTCTTGGGTTAATGGGAGGTGTGTCAATAGCTGTATTTTTAGGAGGTAGTCAAGTTTTAGGAATCGTCCCTGAAGCTATGGCACAAGGGGACATCATTGGAAAAACAATTGGAGAGGAACTTCAGGTCTCCACAATGTCGGCTCGAATGAATGCAATGTTTAACCATGCTGATGCTTTCGTTGCTTTACCAGGTGGTCTAGGCACATTGGAAGAGATCTTTCATATTTCCTCTTGGGCTCAATTGCACATTCACTATAAACCCATAGGTTTGTTAAATGTTAATGGTTATTATGATAAGTTGTTGTCTTTTCTTGATCATGCTGTGGAACAGGAATTTTTAACATCTTCTGCACGACAAATCATAATCTCTGCTACTACTGCTGAACAATTGATTGACCAACTACAATCTTTCATTCCTGTGATTGATCCTTCCATGAGTCGTATAAATTGGTCATCTAAGGAAAGCCGTAAAAAGCTTAGATTGGATTTGAGCCTTCATTTGTGAATTTTTGTGTCTTTTGGTTTTATTATTATGTTTTGTTATTTCTTATTTTTGTTTCAGTGTGTTTCAGGTTTTGTCAGTGTTCGTTATTTCAGGTGATATATTTTATACTCTATCTTTCTATCTTAGAACATTGAGGACAATGTCTCGTTTTGGTTGGGGGGAGAGGGTAGTAGTTGATAAAAAAAAAATTGTTTTTCATTTCATAAAGCATGTGCATAATTGTTGTTACTAGGATGGCAGAGTAAAGGAGTTCTTTTGTTAAAGTGACTCTTGAGACGCATCTTAGTAACCATTCTTAACAAGGTCTATTATAATACTTCCTGAAATATTCAGGTTTACAAACTCTCGTATTGTTACCACTTAATTCTGCTCATATACTTATTTAACATGTATTCTTAAACCTTAATTTACACACACACACTTTAACATATGATTGTGGGTTGCATATTGGATTATTACATTATTTATGTTCTTTTGTTAAAGGTAACAACTAAGGGAAAGGGATTGTATATAATTAAAAAAAAACATGAAAAAAAAGAAAGAAAAAAAAGAAAAAAAGAAAAAAAAATGATGATAATAAAAATGTAGATAAGTTTGATTTCGTAGCCTCCCTAACCTAAGCAATTAAGCCTGAAGGGGTGTTTTAACACCTAATACCCTAAAGTCAACTGACTTGGGAGCTATTGGCCCAACGCTTGTTACATGGGTTGAGGAGAAAAGCTTAAGGGAATCAAACATTGCACTATCTACATATCAGTATCTGCGACCCGAGTTACTAAGCTCGTAGGAGTGTCTTAACACCTAATGCCCTAAGACCAACTGGTCTGGGAGTCATTAGCTGAAAGCTCGTTACATGGGTTAAAGATGCATGATGTTTTTAAAGTATATGTATATAGAGTTAAAAAAAAAAGAAAAAAGATAAAAAAAGATAAAAATAGTAATCCCAACCCAAGAAAGTTAACCTTAAACATTAGAACAAAAATTTTGTTTTCTTCCAAGAAAAGCCCCATAATTATGTGTTGATACATTGAGCACAAAAGAAAGGTTTATTAATATCTTGTTAAGTGGTATTGAGCAAACATATAAATTTAATGAGAGTTTGTTTATCTGGATAGAGTAATGGAAGTTAAATGATGAATACCTTGCTTTGTGAAATTTGCAAATTGTTTTAACGCTTTAATTACTAGGGACTAGTAATAAGCTGGTTGAGGGGTGTGATTAGTACTTAAAAGTGCATTTTTATCATGGTTTTATATT
>NW_011500134.1:0-1104 GCF_000495115.2 Populus euphratica
GATATCTCTTAAAACTGAGAAAAATCAAAGAGATTACGGGTACATTAATTAGAAAAAGCTCTTTAATTAATTTCTACAATCAAGCGAATTAATATTAAAAGCAATTTTCATTCATTCGATAGTAATCTAAAAATAAAATTTGTGTATTTATTCTAAGTAAGCATTCAAAAGTTTGACAATTTGACTTAATTTATTCTTTTCTAATAAATCAAGATGAGAGTTGTAGCAATCAAATTAATTCTTTTGCTTCTTACTCTAATTCTTAACAACAATTACAAATTAAAAGAAACTAGAAAGCATGCATACCATCTCAAAATAATTCAATAAGTTTCAATAACAATTAATAGCATAATTTTGAAGGAAAAAAAACTTGAATTTGAAAGAATTACAATGATAACATTATTTCTCACAACTTGCTAATGAAAATGGTATGGATCCTTCTCAAATCGAATTCAAAAGTTTAGCTTATAGTTGCTGGATAATTGACAAAAACAAAGAAAAAAGGAATGTTTTTTCAAATCTTGTTTCAGCTGTGTTTTGCTCTATTTATCATCTCCTTTGGCTACTGATTGATACTTAAAAGTGTATTTTTATCAAGGTTTTATATCATCATTTTGCACTTGAAGTATCAATATCTCTTTAACTAAAACATGTTTTATAATAATATATCTAATAATATAAGATACCTTTAATTTATAGTAAATATTTATTTTAAATGCAGGCCTATCACATAAATGAAAGGATTCATTGATGAATTTAAGAACTGAAATTGGAAGGACAAAGAGATGGCCAAACTTAGAAAAGAGATGTCGGTGCAATTTAAACCGGAACATTATTCGGTAATTGGGTCATATCTGGAGTTGTAGATCTCAGATTTAGGTCTACTTTATATGGATGGAAAGGTAAGACATAGGCCTACAGCTTTTATATTGAGCGTAAGATCTAAAAAGGTCATTTTCAAGTCCAAATTATAGCAACAACAAAGAAGTCTGAATCTGTCTTCCAGCCCGAGCACTGTTTAATATTTGGCCTATTTTCTACTACTTTCAAGTCTAGAAGTCCAAATGAGCTGAATTTTTTGAACAAGAAAGCTGAGATGATTTT
>NW_011500134.1:1650-46596 GCF_000495115.2 Populus euphratica
TGTTATTGTTGTTGTATTATTGTTATTTATAATTTGTACAATTAACCTCCATGTGGTTCGACTCCGGTCTTGCCTGATTATTTATTACTTTGACACTCCTGCACTTGGGAGAAGACATCAATCTTTTGATCGTGTCAGCTACCAAATTTCTTCAGAATTATTAGGCTATTAGAAGTCTTCATGATATTTAATTCATTTCTTTTTTATCTGGTCCTTAACATTTAATAAATCTTTTAGAATTTGTGTTGAAAACTGGCTTTGCTGCTGTCACAACTTTGTTGTAATTTCAAGTTTCTTGATCAAATCAGGAGACTCATATCATCCTTTAGATTGTGTCCGAAGCTTGGCCTTTAAATTTTTTTTATCTAACTTAAAGTACTTCATATAAGTTGTATTTTTGGATGTATAAATGAATTTGAATTTTTGAATCAACTAGCTTTGATTTCTAAAGCTCAAGATATTCTTGTTTGAATATGTAGTATGAAAGTAGAGAATCCTGTTATAAATAAGATTTTGACCTGAACTTATAAGTTTGATTAGAGATCCAAATAAAATCATATTTTTTTCCAAGATATCTTCCTACAAAGTTTAAGTTTAATATGTGTATTTCGATTTGAATTAAATTCACATTCTATTTAGGAACTTTAATTTAATGAAAAAGCTGTTAAGAAGCTAGATCAAAAATATAAAATGCAAAATTTTTTATATTTAGCAATTAATTTATATAGTCTATTAGTCATGCCTAAGTCATAAAAATAACTTTTAATAAACTCAAATAAGTTTAAAATGTATTAAAAAACATAATGTAAAAAAATAAAAACATATATATAATTTACATTTATCAATAGTTCATCACGAACTCCCCATCTCATTGTTTAAAAAGTACAATTCCAAAAATTAATTTTGGCTCCTTGTCTCATTCCATTGTACTACTCTAAGGAAAACCAACTTAGTTTGATGTTTAAGTTCTCTAGTTAATCACATATGATGTTGTTCACATTCTGGAGGAGGCCGCAAGACAAATATTTGTCTGTGAACACATCAGTCCGATAGTTGATGATATACGCAAGACTCGACAAGATAACAAGACAAGACTCTTTAGTTTCTAGTATCGTGTTTGATTAATGTTCCATGACAGAAGGGTCTAGTTTAAAAGAGACAAAAACATATTTAGTTAAAAAATAAAATAAATTAAAATAGTTTTGGAGTGAATTTTCGTGTTTTTAAAATTGGAAACATAAATACACGGAGACATGCTCTCTGAGTTTCCACTACCCAAATCTCTCATATCCCATTGCATAGAGTATTCTTTACCATTTGGAACAGAAACACATCTGTAATGTTCTCCTGCACATTTGTTTTATGAACATAATAATGGACTCGGACGACTTCACTTGAATTTGGGAAGATGAAGCGAGCACTACATCACATGACATGTACACTACAAGAGTAACAAGTGATTATTCCACCTGTTCCGGGGACAATAATACGTGTAACCAACGACACAACACACAAGTTTTTTAAGCTTTTTTTTTATTATTATTATTTAAAAAAAAATTAAAGATATTGGTCTGGAACCATTTTTAAATTTTGAATATTACGTGCAAAAATCCTTAACGTATGACAAGCATGATTGATGTTGAATAGGATGCTCTAACTTCTATGGACAGCTGCTGTGCAGCAGATTTTAAGCAAACGCCTTGCCTTCTTCGTCCAAGCCCACGATGAAGCTAATGGGGATGTTTAAAAATATAGTTGTAATTATTTTTTAAAATATTATTTATATTAAAATAATTATTTTTATTTTTAAAAATATTTTTAATATTAGAAAATTAAAATATTAAAATATTATTAATTTAAAATAAAAATAAAAAAATTATTTTTTTTCAAAAACAATTTTAAAATATAAAGATTATTAACACATCTATGATAGCTTCTGTACACTTTGAGATTCAGGGATTAAGTTTTCCTTCCATAACATAGTAATATTTCAAAAAAAATAAAAAATATAATTTTCTATTCAAACATAATATTTTTCATGAAAAAATAATTTTTCAGTTTTTCAACTTTGTATGATTTAGAAGTTCTCCGTGATTTTTCAATACAAGTTTTTCAAATGAGAAAAAAACCATATATATGCAATACAATTTTCTTATACGCAAGCATTTTTAAAAAATGTAAGATATTAAAATTATTCTTTTTCATTTTTTTATATTTAGTTAGTGACAAAAATTTAATTTTTATTGTAAATATAATATAAATATATTTTGAGTTAACAATATAAATTCTTCATAACAATTTTAGTAAAATAAAATTATTATTCTATAATTAGATTATCCCAAATACAAAATACTAAGATGAAAATTATGATTTATGGTTTTTTATGAGAATAGTTGTGTTCTTAATGGGTTTCTTATTGAAAAATGAACAAAAAAATTGTTTTCATTTTCAATAAATAAATACGTTTTTTAATTCTTTATTGAAAAATAAAAACTACAAAAGAAATGGGAAAAATCGTTTCTGCTATTAAACACACCCTAACATTTTTCTTGATTTCCCCCAACCTAATTAGCCAAACATTTCACATTCAATTATTTAAATTCAATCACCTAACTCTCTGGCTAAGCTAAGGTGCTTAGTATTTCTTAAAAAAAAAAAGACACTTAAAATTGTTTTAATGGACCTATTTGAAAATATAGTTATGATTATTTTTTAAAATATTTTTTTATATAAAAATATATTAAAATAATATTTTTTTTATTTTTAAAATTTTATTTATAAGATTAGTATATTAAAACAATTCAAAATATATAAAAAAATTAAATTTTTTTAGAAACATGGTGCAACACTTTTATTGGACACATTATTTTTGGAAGTTTTAAGAGATATTTATCCAAAATCTTAAAGGAAATAAGTATATATCATTCAAAGATTGTAAATGACTTAGAAAATCAAGAATTTTTGAATTTTTATTTCCATTTTTCCTAATTACCTCATCTCTTTTTCAAAAAGAATTCAACTAACTCTATGGATTTTCTCTGAATTACCATATTAATAATAAAACAATTATAGGATTTCACATGATTCAAAATCTAATCAATACCCATAATTGATATATATTTAATGTCATCGGGAAAAAAATAATTAATTATACACAAGAATTATCATTAATGCATATAATATACAAAAAAATCTAATCTAAAAAGAATAAAAAAAAAATTGCACCAAGATTTGTTTGATAATATCGATTTATCTTAACAACCACTTTAAACACCAATGCTAATTATCTAAATAAAAAAAATAACAGCAAAGCTTATTACTATTTTTTTTCCCATAAATAAAAGAATAAGAGAAAAAAAAATCAAATTCACTTAAAAAACAAAAACTAAAAATATGGCAAGTATGTGTTTTCATTCAATAGCCTTTCTTTCCCCTACCTTTCTCACTTGTTTTGTCCCAATGGGTCACCACCACCCTTTCCTCTTCTCCCTCCTCCTCCTCCTCCTCCTCCTCCTCCCCACCGCCACAGCCGACGACGGCGCCACCATTCTTAAGCTGGCCAACTCTATAACCCCATTACCCTCCGGCTGGTCCGCAAAATCCTCCACCACTTTTTGTTCCTGGCATGGTATAAACTGTGATTCTTCCAAATCAAGAGTCACGTCCATTTCTCTCTCAAAACTCAGCCTCTCAGGCACTCTTCCTCCAGAAATATCTACCCTTTCTGAACTACAATCTCTGTCTGTACAGGGAAACCAGCTTTCTGGGGATCTCCCATCCCTCGCGAACTTAACGAATTTGCAATACATTTTCTTGGATTCCAACAATTTCACGTCCATCCCTCCTGGTTTTTTTCAAGGATTAACGGGTTTGCAAACGTTAAGTATTGGAAATAATGTTAATTTGTCTCCGTGGCAGCTTCCAACTGATTTAGCTCAATGTACTAGTCTGACAACGTTAACAGCCAATGATTGTCAACTTTTTGGTTCTATTCCTGATGTTTTTGGGTCGTTACCAAGTTTGCAGAATTTGAGACTGAGTTATAATAATTTGACGGGGGTTTTGCCACCTTCTTTTGCGAATTCTGGGATACAGAATTTGTGGTTGAATAATCAGCAAATTGGGTTAACTGGGAGTATTGAGGTGATTGGATCGATAACTCAGTTGTCTCAGGTTTGGCTTCATATGAATCAGTTTACGGGTCCTATACCAGATTTGACAGAATGTAAGAGCATTTTTGATTTGCAGTTGAGGGATAATCAGTTTACAGGGATTGTGCCTGCGTCGTTGGTTTCTTTGCCGAATTTAGTGAATGTTTCTTTGTCTAATAACAAATTCCAAGGACCTGTGCCTCAGTTTCCCCCGTCTGTTATCACTGTTAAAAATGAAGGGATTAACAAATACTGTGCAGGTCCTGGGGTTCCTTGTGACGCTCTGGTGATGACATTGCTCGAGATTGCTGGGGGATTTGGGTATCCGTCGACATTGTCTGATAAGTGGGACGGTAATGATGCTTGTGGTTGGCCCCTTGTTACTTGTGACGTTGGGAAGAAGAACGTTGTTACTGTGAATTTGGCAAAGCAGCAATTTACGGGGAGTATCTCTCCATCATTTGCCAAGCTCTCTTCTTTGAAAAGTTTGTATCTCAATGAGAATAACTTGACGGGTTCAATTCCTGGTAGCTTGACCAAGCTGCCAGAGCTAGAAACCCTTGACGTTTCCAACAATAACCTATCAGGAAAAATTCCCGAGTTTCCAGGCTCTGTGAAATTAATTACAAAGCCGGGGAACCCATTCTTAAGGACAGATGTAGATACTTCCAGTGGAGGAACTACCAATGGCACTTCCAATGGAGGAACTACCAGTGGAGGAAGCAGTGCAGGTAGTACCAAGATACCTGGTGGTGTGATTGCAGGCATCATTGTTGCTGGTGTCATCTTTATTGTTGTCCTGTCATTTGTCTTTTATAAATATAAGAAACGAGATCCCAAATCTGGGAAGGAGTTGAAATGGGATGGTGGAAAGGCATTTTTCAAAAATGAAGTTGCAGGTGGAGGGAATGGTTATAATAAGGTCCCTATTGCATTGCATAGCCAGAGCAGTGATGGTGATAACAGCAAAAATATTTTTGAGGGTGGGAATGTTGCTGTGCCCATTGAATTTCTTCGACAAGTGACTGATAATTTTCATGAGATCAATATTATAGGAAGAGGTGGTTTTGGAGTGGTTTATAGAGGAGAGTTGCATGATGGAACTAAGATTGCTGTGAAGAGAATGGAATCCACAGTGATGGGAAACAAAGGTATGAGTGAGTTTCAAGCAGAGATTGCGGTGCTTACAAAGGTTAGGCATAGACATCTAGTTGCTCTCTTAGGTTATTGTATAAATAGCAACGAGAGACTCTTGGTCTATGAGTATATGCCACAAGGAACACTAGGACAGCATCTATTTGAATGTCACGATTACAGGTACACTCCACTTACATGGAAGCAGCGGATCACAATTGCACTGGATGTGGCAAGAGGAGTTGAGTATCTGCACGGTTTAGCACAGCAGAGTTTCATTCACAGAGATTTGAAAACTTCAAACATTCTTCTTGGGGACGACATGAGAGCCAAAGTGGCAGATTTTGGTTTGGTTAAAAATGCACCAGATGGGAAGTATTCTGTGGAAACACGATTGGCAGGCACATTTGGTTATCTTGCACCTGAGTATGCTGGTAATTGGCTTGGCCCTTTTCGTGTATTCTCAACTTTGTTGAAGGGATTTCTCCAGTTGCATGTTCTTCTTAACAATGATTTAGCAGTATGAAGATTGGAATGTCAATAGGTTCACATTTTTTGTTATGTTTCTCACATGGTCATTTCATCTTAGCATCTATTTTGTGTGGTGTCAATTGAGTTTTTTCATTGCAACATTTTAGAAATAGCCATATTTTTTGCTGTCCTGTAAATGCTTCAGGTTATTGGCTGCTGATATTGATCGTAAATTTCTCTTGATTTTGATGAACTGAATTGGTTGATGGTTAAGTTTAGTGAGGGTTGACTTCTTACAAGGGTCAATTTATCTACGAACAATTTCTGTTGTTTGCGTTCTTATTGGGTGCATGTGTGCAATTATGTTTGCTGCAAGCATGTTTTCAAAGACATCTCTATGTGAAATTGCGTTTAATTCTCAGATTCTGCACGCACTTTCCTTTAGTCTGTGATGAAATTATTTGGAAACCAGTTCCCTTTGTTTGCGGATGATCTGAATCTGAATTGGGTCTTCTTTGGTTTTTTTCAGCTACTGGAAGAGTGACTTCAAAGGTGGATGTTTATGCCTTTGGAGTTGTTCTGATGGAGATTATAACTGGCAGAAAAGCAGTGGATGACACTAGGCCAGAAGAGGCAGCTCATCTGGTCACATGGTTCCGCAGGATCCTGATCAACAAGGAGAACATTCCAAAGGCAATTGATGAGTCTCTAAAACCAGATGAAGAGACATTAGCCACCATTTATACGGTGACTGAGTTAGCAGGACATTGCACTGCTCGTGATCCATATCAGAGACCAGACATGGGGCATGCAGTGAATGTATTGGCACCTCTTGTAAAGCAATGGAGGCCGACTAGCCAACAAGAGGACCAGAACTGTGGCACCGACCTTGACACCAACCTTCCTGAAACACTGCGAAGATGGCAAACTGAAGAAGGTACTTCTACGATGTCTGATGATACTTCCTTCACTCAGACCAGGTCAAGTGTTCCCTCAATGACCTCTGGCTTTTCAGACACATTTACTTCAAATGATTGTCGGTGACAAAAGGAGATTAAAATACTTTTGAAGAGGTAAGGTAGAAAGGTGGAGATTTGTATCCTTCTCCACTGGCTGGATTGCCACTAGTGATTACCAAACTATACCAAGGCTTCATTGTATTTATTTATTTTTGTTATTTTAATTGGTCCAAAGCTGAACATTAGAGCTATTTAGTTTTTTTTTCTCTCTACTGTAGTCGTTGAGGCTACTGATTGATTTAGCTACCCTGGAGTCAAATCAGAAACGGGGAGAAAAGGTGGTGGTAATATATTTCAGGCTCTATTTTCTTCTTATCGTTCATTATTATTGTTATTGTTATTGTATATATTGCTTTCAGTGCTGATTGCTGTGAGGAGATTTTTAGCTTTTTATTTAATTCGTTGCTTTCCTTTATTAAATTATCAATAAAAAACTAAAAATATGAAAACGCTATATATTCACTCACATAGTTTTGTGGATTTCAATATTAATTTCCTTTTTTTTTGTGGGTCTTGGAAGCATTTTTTGATCTGTTGGTTGCCGAGCCGAATTTTTTTATATATATTATATCATAAAAATTGAATTTAATAATTTATTTTATTTTATTTTTATGAAGTTATTCTTGAAAAAAAAATAAACTATATTGGATTAATGCCTGATTTTATTGTTCTTAAAAAATTAAAAATTATAAGGATTAAATTTGACAATTAGACAAAAATACAGGATTTTTTTGTAATACTGTTCATGAATCATCTTTTTCAAAAAAAATCTAATCTCCAAATTTTAACTTTTTTTTTTACTCTTTAGTTTGAAGCTTTTTATTTTGATTAAAAAGTTTATTTTTGTTCATATTTCAATTCCTAAGTTAGAAGATAAAAGAAAATTATCAAAAAACATCAAAGGAGAAAGAAAATGGTTAGTTGACCAATATCTGTAATAAAAAATTCAAATTTCATGTCAATGTATTTCTTTTGATGAGATGAGTATTATTAACATGTATTAACATGTTTTTTTGAGCTCCATGTTATTTGAAGAAGCAGGTTGAAATTTTTTATTTTTTATTTTTTTATATTTTTGAGCTAATTTAGAAATATTTCAAGTTGAGAAATTACTTTTTTAAGATCCCAAGAGTGTTTTTCAATGAAAATGAGTTTACAAAAACTAGGTTTTTAGATCCAAAACACCTTAGCTTGATTTTCAGGCTATCTCTTTAGTACTAGAATATTAAAAATCATGTGACATATCATCTATTTTATTTTTTTAAAAAAATAATGGATGGCATTAATTTTTTTGAAAAAAAAAAAAGCTAGACACGCGAGCCTCATTTATATGACTAGGTGCCTAAACCTTTTTTATAAAAAAATTTCAATATTTTATTTTAGATTTTGATTGAAATGCATTATAAATCATGTTAAATTATTTTGCAATTTTGATATGGTTTTTAAATAATATTATGGGTTTTTATAGGAATGTTAATAATTTCTTATTCAATTATTTTGTACCTAACATGCCAAAAAAAACCAACTCTTGAATTTTCAATGAAAATAAAATTTCTTATCTTTAATTTTTAGTAGATTTTTGACAAGATTTTATTATATTTTTTTCTTCAATCACATATAAAATATTGAAATATTATTTTAATATATTTTATGGGGATGAGTTTTTTTAGTTGAAAATTCTATTTTATAACCCATTTTCACTCCAAAATACCATAAACTCCTCTCCAACACATCTTATACCCCTAAAATTACCAAAATAAACAAATTGACCGAATGAGAAATATATAAACCAAGCCTAACCTCTTTTCTCATGGATGTTTAAAAAAAACAATTATTATTAAACTTCTTCTCGTTAAATGGAACTTGTTAATATAAAGAGCCACGAATTTCTATACCAAAAAGTTATGGAATTGATAGGTTTTTCTTTCCTGGCCTTTTTAGATGACTTTCACCCTTGTCTCAAAGTCAATGACTAAAAAATAAATAAAATAAATTTTTGAATCAAAACAAAATTTATCACAAGTTTGACGGGAGATATGTAATTTCTTCTTGCTATACTTTTCAATCATTCTTCTTTTAGTTTTGTATTTTTATGACAATTGGAATCTACTCTCATTGAATTAGGAATCAAAATATGATGGTTCATTGTCTACATAAACCCCAGTCATTTGTTAATTTCAGAGCTCTATTCAATTTCGATTTCTTTGTTTTGGATTGGCTGCTTAGGCCATTCTTTTTTTAGCCTTTATGGTTCAATACCCAGTTTCATTTTACTTGGTGTCTTCATTTCCAATCATTATTTTTGTTGAATGGTTTTGCTCAATTTCTCTCGAGGTCACAGAAAACCATGTCATAGGTTTCCCTGATCAGAGAGCTTTTGACTAGGTTCCAGAGCACATGAAAGTTTCAGCTGTGATAAAACCATATCTCAAGACGGTTCTGTTAACTTTCTCATTAAATTGTCATACAAATGTACACATCTAACAAGGTTGTGTGAGATTACAACAAAAAATTGTTTGACATCTTCCCCTCCCTCCACCACTGGATTCTTACGGTACTTTCCCGGAGAGACCCTCAATCAGTGGATGTCTAACCACCAAGGGGGCGGGGTGGGATGGGGTGGGGCGGATTCTAACAGTACACAATGACTAATAGAAAAGGAAATGGTGGGGAAACGGGGTAAGAGAACAATAAATGAAAGCGTTTATTATTGGCAATCACTGTTATAAAATATAGAACCACACTCAACAAAACTTCCATGGAAAAATTCATACCCAGCTTGCTTTCTGTAAATAAATAAGAGTGAGTTGCTGATCCCAGAAACACATATCAAGCATGACACTGATTTTCTTTACTTTGAATCTGATTCTGTCCTTGCAGGCGCCTATCAAAACTTGTAAAATCAACTGTAGATGCCAGAATTATGAAGACATTTTTACTTGAATTTGCCGATGGACCTGCACTAGAAATTCTACATAGGAGAGAGCGCCAGCTGGAACCTTATCTTCAACCAAATATGAGAAGAATGACATTCCTGTGGAAAAAGTAGCAGTCGAATTTCAACAAATCAAACTAGTTAAGAACATTTTAACAATAAAAACTCCCTCCATCCAGTAGTATCGGCAGAAGAAAACTCAACACCAGACAAAGATGAGAACAGTGCGTGTATTTATGAAGCACAATTTGATTGTATGAACATAGATATTACCACGATGCATTTACAGATCAAAATTATCATTGGGCCCTCTTTGGTAGTGGCTAGTGGTTTTTCTGACTATGTATAGTGCTGTGATCAGTCATCATGAAGTTTATAATGATGATATATCGATACCAAAACAATACATGATCAGTCAAAACATGACTTCAACATGAGAATTGATACGAGTAGCAGTATTGTATGGCCCATTAAGTGAAGGAGGGTGGTGCTGGCAAACTAACACTTCTGTTCTGTGTTTCCATGAAATGACCCAATGCAGTTCCTAACTAGTCACACATTTCCAAATAACCTGATAAGTAATGAAGTATCAGAAATGGCCAACAAGTCCTGCAACTACTTTCGCAGGGGTACAAGATAATGTGAGAGTTTTTCGAGGAGCAAGTAATCTGTTTCATTATGGTTTTGGGTTTACAATATGTAGTGGAATTACAGTTCCCTCCATTATATAGAAGAACAGGTCCAATGAACTCACCTGATGGATCTCCTTTTTTACACAACTTTAAACTGCAAGGTAAGAATTGCAAGACATCAGAATGAGAGATTGCAAGCATGTGTAGATAGAATGACAGAAAAAAATAGTAGGTGAATATAAGTCATAAAAAAATTCTTATATTAAAAATCACCAACTGAAACATCATACCGCAGGAAAGAACATCTTTGGCGTCGTATCTCGTTCATCACATCATTTAGTTTCTTTGATAGTGGATTGTCATATTGCTCCAGGACATACTGAGAATACCAAAATAATTAGTTGCAAAACAATTGAATGGCTACGCAAATAGAAAATTTCTAATAAAACACCTTTGACAGGTCCAGGTATTTACAATGTTAATTATCAAATTAACTCAAATCCCCAAAAAACCTTAAAAGAGTTTGAGCATTATTATCTCCAAAAGTTTCATTCATAAAATTCCCAACTGGGCCTGTGAATTAGTAGTGTCTTGTAAGCCCATTCTGTGGGCACATAGCATACGAGGTTATGTCCCTTGAGTGAATTTGGCATCTTCCACATTGGTCTGATGGTCAGGTACAGCTTCTTCCAAACCAACACTAATAAAATAATGATGTTAAGCAGATCTAAATTCTTTAAAAGAATGGTACCTGAGTTGGAATTTCAGCAACAGATGAAATGCCAAACAGTTTTTGCAAGATATCTGGATTAACCGAGTTCCCAATATATATTGAAACATCAAGACCATTCTCAAGAAGATAAACTCCATTGTCATTCACATATTCACTAGAAAGAGGAAGTGCAGGGGGGATAAGAGATCCAATTGCTTCCTGTCAATGAGCAGCAGGTTACCATTGAATATAGGACAAATATATAATATAGCATTGAAAATAGTAAAAGACAACCCATGCCTGTGAATCAAGGTCGTGGATTGCAATCATCCTAGGGTGCACCAATGGAATCGCTAAAGGAGTAGAAACAGAAGAAACATAATTGATCCAAAAAGACCGATCATCTATCCTCCCATCGAGTTTCAATCCTGTACTTTTAATTAATGCTGGAAGAGATAGAGGGAGCCAGAAAAGGGGGAAAAAAATCACAGCATGTCAATTTCTTTAAACATACTAAAAGAAACTTGCTGATACACTAGCATCCATTTCAAATCTGTCCAGTAAACAATACACATATTGCAGAAAAAAACAGAATTATAGCATCAACAAGAGGAAATATCATTATGCACCAAAATGAAGAACAGCACCAACAAATCAATGTTTTAACTAAAGCTATTTCTACCAAAGAAAAAAAAAATGTAAAGCTACAGAAACACTGAAAAGGAAAGGTGTAACTTCATTGAACTAATTTACTTATCTAACTAGCTTTACTTCAACTATATAAAGTTATTTTGCTCTTCAATGCTTTAACCATATTAACTCCCAGAAAAGAAATTCTGCTAGACACCCAAGTGTACATGGATCATGTACAGGTATTTAACTGTTGAAACAGTTCCACAGCATAAAACATGATTAATTGTTAGGTGAGTTCATAGCAACATCTGCAATTTCAGCATAAACACTATATCGGAATGAGCATAAATTAATGCAAGAGAAGTATATACCGAGGGTGTACAAGGGCAGAAGTTTAAGTGCTTCTGGAAGGATGAGTTGTCCTGATGATGATACAGTTGCACAAAATTTTCGATATGAAAGCAGAATGTTTATGCAAAAGTTTGTCACTCGGTCTCGGATAACCAAGGGTGGGTTGGAAGGGATTTCGCTTGCGGCTAGAAAGACAAGTTGAGAAAAGTATCAGTCCCCTTACGTCAAAACAAAAAATAATTACTTATGTTATGCCATGAACAATAAAAACTTCTAGAAGCAAAAAGACATCCATTCTTATGTAACTATAAGGCCAAAGTTTGGCAAGAATTTCTATAACATGTTGGAAGTGAGTGTGAAAAAATGACAGTTATTATCATGATAGTGACTTAAACATGTTGGATGAGAATGATATAAAGATTGTCAGAAACCATGATATGAGAACAGTATAATTATGAAAGTGTAAACAGACAGCAAAGAGAATGCCTGACAAAAAATTCAATACCTTGCTTCAAGAAACACACAAATTGGGAATCCAAGTCAGCCAAGCGGAACAGATTACTTAAGTTGTTTGTGCATGGTAATGATAAATTTGTAACACGAATTCTTCTTTGTCCATACACGGTGGTGTAGAGGAGGGCACACTGAACAATGAAGCAAACAATATGAATAAGAAATCTTCTCAACAACAGATTCAAGGGAAACCGCCCCATGGTTCTTCCACGTTTCATAATTCTAACAAGCTAAAAGCAGGCATTTGCAAATGGCAGCCACAATAAGGTCATCTCCCTTTCACTCTGTAATTGTTTCATATTCAAGAATCACCTAATTAGATACTGCTAGTGTAATGTACCTGTGCTAATTGAATTACATGTCAGCAATGAAAGCACACAATTTCAATTGAGAACAAAAATCAAGCCTTCTTTCTCTCATTATGTTATTGTTTCATGTTCAAGAACCGTCTAACTAGATACTTCTTAAGTAATGCACTTGTGTTAGTTGCATTATATGTCAGCAATCACATATGGCATCAGCCATGATGTTGTGTTTTGTAACTGTCCCTGCAGTCCCTCTATACAAGGACCCTCCTGATCTTTTTGTTTCTTTTGTAAGTACCAAGGGAGATTTGAGAAAAGCTGAAGGTTGTCACACATCATGATTGAAGTGCTACAACATTATTGACAGATATCACAACACATTCAACATACTGATGTTTCAAATTCTTTTAGCCTTTTTTTCTATGTTATTGTTTCATGAATCTTGCCAGGATCAGAACATTTTGTCGTTCAGCACCCCTTTGTTCATTAGCTAAAATCCAGGGCCATGGATTTAAGGAAAATTCCAATTCTCCTTTTTCAGTTTGTGCCTAGCTTTGCCCTGAGGACATTCAAGAATTCAAATAAAGCTAACTATCTTCGCTTGCCCAGTTTCGGCAATATATATTAAGGATTGGACTTCTGCCTCTTCCACTTCTGTCTTTGAATCTTCTTATGTTACTTCCATGTTACCATACTTCGGATTCAGTAGCAGTAGAACATGAATTCCTGGCTACTGTTATCTTGGTCTGTTTAGATAGTTCTTGAACATGAAACAGAAAGAGAAAACCTGACAGCAGTTAAGTTTGTGTTTTGGATTACTCAGGCAGGTGGTTGAATTGGACCACTAGCAAAATGAATGGACCATTGAAGAACTTGAGTTTTCATAAGCTGCTGACACCAGGACAAGGTGGGTTTCTGGGAGAAATAACAACATTGTACTTGTCGCATGGATTCTCCTCTAACCTACTCAATGGTAACTGAAAGTAGGGACATTACAGTCGAGATGAAATTCAAGGATTTAATTGCATGAATCATAAAACCAGATTATACCATATAATGGTCAAACTTGGTGGGACCACAACATAATTCACCCTAGATATAATGAAAGCAGATAGGACCAGTAAGTATTAGAAGCTGTGCAGGTGGCAAGAAATACTAAGATACCTGGAAAGCACATTCTGAGCCATCCTGCAACTTATCGTCATGTTTTAATGTAACCATAATAGTTTTGTCACAATCAATCTGCAAAACAAAAGGAATGATCAGGTAGAGCAATTAGAAGTAAAAATGCTACAAAATATGCACGTTGCCACTTGAATCATATGAAACCAGAGATAGGAAATCAAGAAATGGAACATAAAAAGATAAAATACATAATGAATCAGCATCCAATGGATCAGCCCAAGTCAAAACAGATTCTTCTACTCACTCGATAGCTTGTTATATGAAAGAAGTTTCAGGCGAGTGAATATGATTTTATATTCAGCCTGATGCTTTAAAAAAGCAAAGTTACAGTCCAGTATCAATAGAGGATGAATCTAGGCACTCACAACTTAATGCTCTCATTAACAAATAAACTAAAGTGTAATAGGCTACAAGAGTATGAAGATGAAGAATTTCATAAAAAGATACAAACCGCAGCTAGGTCAATATCTGTTGGAATGCGCTTGCAAAAGTTTCCATGGTATTCTTGAACTTGAATGCCCTATAAAGAAACAAATCACGTCAAATTCCTAGTATCATGTAAAGAAAACATAATCAAACAATTTATAACTGTGAGCAAGGTACAAAAGATGTGTGTGTGTGTGTGTGTGTGTGTGTCCCAGAAAGGAGTACCTGGCTGCACCTCACACGCATCACTGCCTCAAACCCTTGAGGCCGTGTGACATTCCATCTGAGATCATTATACAGCTTTGCCGGATCAGAAACAGCAGAGAAAGGATAGTAATAATAAACCTGGAATAGAATGTGAAACATTTGAAGTCATAATCAGAAATATGCCAGCAGCTCTAAAAGAAGAAACTAGAAGTCATTCACAGCACATTGTTAGAACTCATGCACTGGGTGATGGGTACAATGATATGGTGGTGAAATGTTAGTATAACACAGATTGCCAATATATGCCAAATATTATCCAGCTTGCCTACAAGAGAGCCCCCAGCAACTCTCTCCTAAGGATCATGGCAGCAATATCTTGTACAAGATATGCAGTATGGAACCAGCCAAAAAGACTGAGGTCATAACTCACCAAGAGGAATCAAGGTGCACAGCAAGTAATTGAGGTTTCCGTGTTTGAATTAGCATGTTTACATGATTTAGAATGCAACATGAAGCGCATACCATGGAGAGAAACCAACACAAGGATCTAGGTCATAAGTCACCAAAGAATGGAAGATGTACTCAATAAATCATTGAAAATAGATGCTTGACATCACCACATAACACAGAACCAAAAGTCAAATATCACACATAAATGGGGAAAAAAAGATAAAGAAAAGTAAAATAAGAAAGATAGCTTGGAAAGGGCATCCAGCATATTAAACAGAAATAAATAGGTCCCAAACATCAGTTTACAAATAGGCTTGCTGCCTTTAACAAGGTATTGCAGAGATAAAATTCCAATACACATGTTGTCATTTTACTGAAACTGTGAAACAAGTGTTATAACTACAGGATTGGCACGTCAAGTTCAAATAATACCTGCCCTCCAGTTGTTTTAGGGATGACAGAGATAGAAGCAATGTCGACATAAGTCTGGGTAGTGATGAACACATCAACACAGACCTAGAACACATGCAGGAAAGTAAACCTGATTAGATACATTTTGGCAAAAGGGTACATATCTACCAGCTCATGATTATGATAAAGTACAAAGGGGAAAACGAACAGTTTAAGTACTAGCATCCTTGTAATGAACATGTAAACAGGGGGAAAGAATTATAAAAAGGTCACCTGATATTCAGCAAATTCAATTGCCATTTCCTTCAATGTTTTGTCTGCTGGTTGGAGTAATTTATGGGCCTCCTGCAATCCAGTAAATAAGAAAATACTGTTACCAAAACCTCAGGGCTATATTCTCCAGTTGAATTGACTGTTTCTTCACTTCACTAATTATGAGGGAAAAACAAGAGTTTAACAGATGAATACTACTGCAAAACATATCATAGCCCGGTACTCCACTTCCAGTAAAATGGAACATGAGAAGGAATGTCAGTCCATTAGTTTCAAGAAAAAACTAACAGATTATTTAAGCCTCAAATAATGATTAACATGACAAGAAGATGAGCATATCCATTTGTCAACATTAACCTTCCAGAGTTGACAGATAATCAGATCTAATTATCATCCTAACATGTTGATTCTTCTTCCAATCTTTCAGAGGCATAAGAGAAGAAAAATTATATTTAGGAAAGGCTATAAGTTTGTGTGTGAGTGTGTGTGGGTGTCAGTTATACTATTCAAAGGAAGATGAGATTGAAGTTAGAACAAATTATGCAGTCCCCTTCAAATATGAATGGATGGGATAAGATTCAATAGTTCTCATCTTAAATTAATTCCACGCTGCAGCATGAAAAGCAAAAAGACAACCACAACAGATGGCAGGAGACACGTAAATAAGATAAATATACCTTCTCCCCTGCAGAGATGTTACTTCTTCCCTCAGCCTCTCGAGCAGAAAGGGCTCCAATGCCAACAGAAGGCAAGACTGTAAACATAGTAGAATCATCAGAATACCCCATCAGAATAATTTCAGTCTAGGTTTTATAGTGGTAGGAAGAAGTAGGAAAGCTCCTAACATGTAATAGGATCAAGAAAAAACATGGAATTGCCTGAAACATGCTTAAAGCAAGAAAAGCATCCACAAAAATACATAGAATTTCCATTTGACAAAAATGTAAAAGTGAAATGATTGCTTAATTTAATAAAACTATGACTAACACCATAGGCCAGGCAGCCAGCTCAAATTGAGTCTAAATCAAACTTGATGAAACTCTGGTATATGTGTTATATTCTAGAACTCCCTCACAAGAGAAAGTTAAACCTTTTTCTTTCTCCATTTCACAAGTCACTTCTTCCATTTGAATATTCTAGACAGTAATTACAATGATGCAGATCACAACTACGCACATGATCACATAATATGCAGTATGAATACTTAGTATAAAATATCATTCTCTTTATTGGCATCTAACTGAACTCAGAACTTAGATCAAAATCAAAGCCTCAGGAGCACAAATAGCAACAGAGAATAAGTGGTTATCTGTTCTCAAATTATATGCCTAACACAGTAACAAAGCAAAGTACAAGGAGCAGAATGTTATTGACTGCATCCTACCATTAAAAATAATAAAATTTAACAATCATGTACATTTACACAGGTCAACAACAAAAAAAATGAAAGAAGGAAAGAAAAGGTGAGCAGATAATGACAAGTTCATAAGCTTGCCTGATTGAAATACCAAAAGCTTCCCTCCAGTATTTTTCGTTGCCAAAAAAGCTGCCTGAAATAGGAAAAAAATCAATTATAAATTCCAAATATCTGAAGATATTTGCATGAGTTTGTGATGCATATAATATTTGATTCCAGGTGACATCTATAACCCAGCAGCAGCAACGGACACATAGGAACATGTATCATTCTGCCAAGGTTTTTCCATCTAAAGACAAACCTTGGAAAATAGGAAGCACCGTATGCATCAATTAGTGTGAATCAATTAGGTTCTCCCTCTGAAAGGCAAAAGGAGATACAAAATAGTGTTTTGAATGTAGTGGCTGAAAAACCTCATGTGTACAGTTTATGTATATTCCATTTTAGTTATCAGGACATGCATGCTTAGTTACATGATACGTGTCCAAATGCACTATGTTGTGCATGCAGCCCAAAGTACCCCGTTTCAAATATTATGTGTTAAGACTAGTGTCCAAGATGGAACCATGCAAGCTAATTGGAAATTTTAAAGGACCAAGTATCATGGTCAGTGCAAAAATTAAGTTTCACCTCCCCTTAAGAAAATACATGTACAGTGTTTCAACTTTTTACGGGATTTGCATACATCATCCAAAACCCTTACATATATGTTTCCACTAGCAAAAAAAGACTATACCTTGATTGCTGCACTGAAGGCTGATTCAGCAATTCTACTGTTCTGAAACATAGTTGGAATACTATCCAATAATAGCTCTAAATGTTGACGGCACTGAATCCACACAAGAAACCAAAAGAATTTTAAAAACTAATAAAGATGGCTGGTGTCTCTAAACATAAAACTCATAACTGAACAATAAGCGTGTATATTTTGGCCCATCTGGACCAAAACAGATCAACCAAAGAATAGGAATCCAGATGGCTAACCTCAGAAACCGGAACAATAACATCAGTTTGCAGAGGAGTGTAAACATCATGTATATCAGGTACAATAAGCATCAGTGGCTGCAAACATGTGTCAAAAATCAAAATCAGCACTCAAAATTTTTGATGTGACTATTCACTGAAATTCTAAAAATAATTGAAATTTAATCAGAACCATAAATCTAAGTAGAATAAAATGATGTGCTGGATACTGGTCATAGATTTAATAACAACTCCCAGAAAAGGTATGAGCAGAGAAAGACAGCACAAAACAGCATCTAGCTGACTGTTCAATCTACTTAAAGTTCTTTATCCATCTCCTTTACTTCATAGATACCATACATCCTCCAACAAAAATAATGTATCAACTTGCATCTTCAGGAAAAAAATGTCATATTTACCTGTTGTAATGCCCGTTTCAGATTGTAAAAATGGATTGTTGAATCAAAAGTTGCAATGCCCACCATTGTCCGTGGCCCTTCCTGCAAAGGATTTTTCAGTTCATACATCAGTAATCAAAAAAGCCTTCTTGTTTGCAAATCTAGGTAGATTATGAAATATGAGCTAGAGTAAGTTATCAAAAGAAAAAATAACTGCAAATAGCATGAATGATTAAATGAATGTAAGTGAATCTCAACATAATATCAATGCCAGTCGATGAAAATACCAGCACTAGACGAATTACATGCTAAAATGTTTCAGAAGTGGACAGAAAACTCACTGGAAGATCAGCAATAACTTGACTAATTGAGCTGCAAGCTGCAGCAGTTGCACCAGTTTGTATGGCATGCATGGATACATCAATTAGGAAGAAATACACAGCCGGCATGGGATCACGAACCTAGAAGACAATAAATAGAAAATAAAATATTTCCAGTAGTCCGCAGAAAAACTATAGTAACTGAACCAAGGAATCAAATATATAATAGATAGTCACATAGGCATCCAAATCGAAGAAAATTGAAAGCAAATGGTATTTTATAAAACTACAAATTCTTAAGAGAAAACAAACCATGTATTCTTTTGTGGCAACAAATTCAACTGTTCCCCTGCATAGCTCGGGCCTTTCATCAGCATCTCTACGCCTACCATCTGGACCTAGATTGCAGTGGTAGTCACGGGGAGTTTCATCAGTAAACCCTGCCAAAACAAATTAGTGAAATTGTAAAGTCCCTTATCATGCCAGTATGTTCAGGGAGCAGGGCCAAATCAACTAGCCAATGAAACCAATAAAGTGCTGTAGCTGTTAACAGATCTATAAAATGTCAACACAGCTAGTTATAACTGTATATCTCAAAACAACACTCCAAAACTGAAAGTGGTACGTTTGAAAGTGTAATAAACAAAGTTCTGACAGTGATAAACTAAAAACGACAGGTATAGCACATGACTTTTTCTTGTCTTCAGTCACCGACAAATCCAAAGAGGCATTGGGAAGGATAAGACTACTTTCAAATCCCATTATAACTAGCAAATCAAACATTTTGCAAAATTCAGAAAGCCTGGCAATTAAAACTGCAAAAATAATTCCAACAACCAAAAAAATAAACAGTACGTAAACTAACCACACAAATTACAAATGAACTGCCTCCCTTGATCAATGAATTTCATAAAGGGATTTATGTAGCCTTTGCAACGAGAACAACGAACAGGACCACTTTCTCCAAAATCAACAACCTACAAACACAAGTTTTTGTGATATAAGAACTAGTGAGATTGTAATTGCACAATTCATCATCATGAAAGCAATGGCCCATGCTCTTTTTACTGGTTACTAGGCATTTACACACAAAAAAAGAAAAAGAAAACCTTATAAATGATGATAATATGGGTTGGTGATCCCCAAATCATGTGTCAGATACAAGATTTTAATTGCTTATTTTGGGGATCAAACTTCAATGAGAAAGAAAGAACATTGGAAATGAAATAAGAAAGAAGAATTGAAGTGGAAAACAATATTTCACCTAGTAAAGAGCAAAACAAACTTTCTTTTCATTCAGGAAAGAAGAGAATGTCATGCAGTAGAGATGGAAGAAAGAAAAAATAAATAGTTAATACCTGGACAGGATCCTCTGATGGATGAGGAAGGGCCAGAGGTTGAACCAACAAAGCCAACGGCATGCCAGATGTTGATAACAGATCAACCGTGCATGGAATCTGAAATATTGAAGGAGTCAATCATAATGTCAGAAATTGTAAATGCTTCAAAGAAAGTCTTCAAGTTTGTGCATGATAAGAGTTTATTATAACCTGATTGATGGTGCACCTCATGTACCGTGGACTGCAATTCCCAGTGTCTGTAACGATGTAGTCACTTGTAGCGGGCTTTACAAAAGGACAAATAATCAGAAGAGGGATTAATAAACCAGTGGTTAAATTAATTTAGGATGCAAAATTCCACAAAGAGAGACTAAAAAGAAAGAGACAAATCAAGAAGGAATAAATACCGGTGGCGGGTTGGCCTGATTCCCCACACGAGTATCGTGTAGGATCACAGAGGAACCTGGAATGGGCCGGGGGATTTGATTGGGATCAATCTTTGATGCTCCTGATAGAGGACTTCCAGTTTGACCCATAACAGGTGATATAGCAGTCATTTGATTTGGTAGTGGTGGTGGCATTCCAAACATTCTAGGTGGTTGAGCAGAACCAGGAATTGATGGAGGTTGAGCTACCTAGAAGAATCCATAAAATTCAGTGTTCAGAATTTGTGGGAGGAAAGAGATACATATGTGATGTCAGGCAAAGATTCACCCATTATAGGCAGGAGATGGATCCCTGCTACTTAAACAAACACACATCAGCACAAATCACATTGAAATCTGTAAAGCAAGATAGCCCCATTCTTCCATGAAAAGTAGCTCTTAACATGGCCAGAAAATTTCATATTCTACCTAAAGTAGATAGGAAACAACTGAGGCAACAGACCAGCAATGAACAATTCAAGGAATGGAAGTACAAGGAAGATTTACAGACAGATTTATTGAAGAATAACCCTTGTTCACTTCTTATATTGTTAATCCATATATCAACAGGCATGCACACGAAAACATACTAAGTTTGTTTGGTTAACATATACAATGCCATGATTGTTCAAATAAAAAACCTTGGCGCAAACCAAACACATGATAAGTTAACTGCATGGTATATCAACTGGTTAGGAGGTGGCGCTTATCAAGAGACAAAGCTTTGCTTTTCTTTACAGATAAAGGAATCTGGAAGCTGGTGGTCGCTGCCTTATTCCCTCTTCTTTCCCTCACTTTTCCTTACCTTGCTCTTTTGTCTTTCTTTCTAAAGGACAAGAGTGCTATTTAAGGGGGGAAAGAAAAATATACAAGGTTAGTTAGGAGAAGACATACTCCAAACAAAAAAGAAATTATAACAATCTCAAGCTAAAAGAGCACTCCGATCTCTCTGAATAACTTTAAGACAAACATTCATAAAAGTCCTGAAGGCACCACTGCCACGTGAGAAGAGTAATATATCCCACAACAACTGGCTTGAAGTGAAAAGATACTTTATATTCCTGCATTTCTGTCCATCCAAATGAACTGATGATTTCAAAGCAATAGAATTCCATAAAGCTGCCTAGCCCCTTCTTATCTCCTATCACACAGCCTCCCCTTATTTTCTTCTCTCTTTTTTAGTTATTCTCGCTCTATTCTTTACTTCTATCTTCTTCCTATCCTCCATGTCTATGTCCTTATACTTGTAAAGTCGGATGACATTTAAGCTGTTTTCTATAGCTAGACACACCCAAGCTCCAGCGAATCTACTCAGTTCAACTGTCAGCTATGGTTTTCTATAATTAGACATACCCAAGCAGCTGCAAATCTACTCAGTTCAACTGTTTTCTTTAATTAGACATATCCACACTGCTGGAAATTTACTCAGTTCAGCTGTAAGCTAAGGTTCTACCTGATTACCAGCTTCAACTTTCATTGTCCAGCCCCAAAAAACCAGTTATATCGCTCATAACTCTTAGGTTACAAACTGTTAAAGCAATCTACCTAATTACCAGCAATAGTCTCTAGGTTTACTTTTTCAAACTGATAATGCAACACAGAATAAGCTGTGAAAAAAGATGTCACCATCATTTCCTCAGCCAAGAATCTGGCCACCTACAAGAAATTTTATGTTACTCCAGGAGTAATGACCAATAGTTACTCCATGGCCCACTTTGAAAAGAGAGAATCACATTCGGTCCTACCAAAAGTGATAAAAATATTTCTGCATACCTCTCTCTCCTATGGAGTAACTATCTGGTATATAATTTCTCGCCTCAATACATCAAAAAATCGTTCACCACATTTAATCTACACTGTTACAAGAATGTTTTAAAGTTAACAAGAAGACATTGGAACCTGCAAAACTTCCAATTAAGAACCTCATAAGTTCCTATATCAGTTTCTTATCACTTGATGAAGTAATGCATACTGCCAGAGTAAGCCTTGGCTCTCAGTATAGCATACTTGAAAACAATCAAAACATTTCATGATATAGTCTAAAGTAGTATAAGTATTTCAATGCATGTTTTTGTTTCCTTTCATCTTATATTACATAACAAAGCATACTATTCCTCCAAACTATTCAAGTTCTTGATTGATTTTTATAATTTTTTTCCAGCCATTTTTCTAAAGCAAAATGAATCCTTAAGACTGATTCTACATCCAATGCAATCCCAAATAGAGTACAAACTATCTTCAATATAGCAGTTTTGAAGCTACCAACATCGCCAGAAGAGCTAGTTAACTTGAATTTCAAACAATTGTGAAACGCTTGAGTTAAAATAAATTCAAATGGAAACTACATAACAATTGAAATTTTCCAAACACTGACTGCAGGTTGTGAGATTTTAACAAACTTACAGACTGCGGTTGCATCTGTGGTGCAAAAGGAGAACCTACTGGTGGTGGTGCCATCCCATGCTGAGCTGAAAACGGTGTCCCTTGAGGTGGAGCTGAAAAGGAAGCAACTGGCTGGCCACTAATCCCCGAACTACCCATTAATTGGCGCATGCTTTGAGGCGGTGGGCGAGCCAACCCCACTGTTGGTGGAGGACCCATGGGCGGTTGCTGTGGTCCACTAACAGGGGAAGGAAAACGTGGAGCACTCTGGAAAGCTGGTGCTGGTGGCCCATTACTCATTAAACCACCAAATGAACTAGAAGGGGGCATACTCAAAGGTGAAGAAGATGGTGCAGCAGGACCAGGGCGAGAACCCAATGGCGGTACAAGTGAGCCTTGAGGTGGTGCACCAGAGACAGGACCCGTTGCCAGACCACTGCTTGCAGAAGATGGGAATGACCCCGGAGGCGGTCTGGACCCAAAAGGCTGAGTCTGACTGAAAGGCTGCGTCTGACTGAAAGGCTGCGGCTGACTGAAAGGCGGCCCAGTAGGTCTACCAGGGGTAACATTTGGGGGGAAAGTGGATGGAGGTAATCCCGAGGGAGGCACTGAAGGTCTAGGGACAACACCAGGAGGTGGTGCACCAGGCCGGGAAAATTGTGGTGAAGGAGCTGAGGAGGGAAATGGCGGTGGTTGGCCAAATGGCGAAGGCCTAGGACCTGAATTCGGAATGGAAGAGGGCCGATTGAGATTCAAATTCTGAAAATTATCGGATAAAGTATTCGGGTTCTGCTGATAATTTGGGTTATAACTAGGCGGTGGTGGTTGTCTAGGTGCCCCTGGAGGCACATTAGATGCCATGTTTTTATCAAACCAATCCAATCCCAAAAGTTAAAAATCCCTCTTTAATCTCCAACAAGTGTCAATCTTCAAAAAAACAGGACCAAATCCAAATCTACACATTCAAAAACACAAAACCCGAATCTAAATTCACTATAAATATATATTGAACCCATAAATTTATACTGGATTGAAACATAAATGAATGTAATTATGCAAAAAACGAATAAAGATTCGATCTTTTTGAGAAGAGAGGAGAGATAGTTAAGTACCAGTGATCAGAGAGAAATGGATCCAGCAATTCAGCGAAAATGATCAAAACGGTTGTTGGATCTAAGAGAAATGGTTTAGGAGAGAAAGTGAAAACAAGAGATTTCTTCAGGGTTTTTGGAATCAAGAGAGGAAGATCCAAGATGGGCACATCAATTGAGAGACAGAGGGAGGGGGGGTTGATGACAAAATACAGGTTTTTTAGAGAGAGAGAGAGTATATTTTCACTTTTTTATTAAAAATAATAAATGGTTTTGGTTATTGTAAAACAAGAAAACAAACTTCAATTTAGTCCTTAAAAGAAGAAGAATCATTCTCTCTGTTGATGTATGTTAATATTTACCGTCCTCCTATATCATGAAATAAAAGACGCCGTTTAATAGAATGGAGGAAAATTTCGTGCTTAACTGATAGAAATATTTGTTGAAGGACTCAATTGATAATTATATAAAACATTAGGAACTAAATTAAAGGTTTCCAAGAAAGAAAGATTTGGATGGTAAGTTTGGAAAACTGGAGAGGACGTTACATTACACATAAAACTAGAAGAGAGAAAGACTTATGCCACGTAATTATTTGTGGGAGGAATGATTTCTTTGATCCACTTAGATCGTGCCATTTCAGCATTGTGATTCCCAGTCAGCTTTTTCTAGGTCCACAGATTATTACTCTTGTCTCTTGTCCAGGTCAACCGTAGCTTGCTTTCTTTAAATTAAAAAACTTTCTTTAAATATGGTAAACAATATAATCATTTAAACAAAAAATCAATTACAATCAAAACTTCCTTACTAGACTATGTTAACGACTAAAATATGGTAAACAATATAATCATTTAAAAAAAAATCAATTGCAATCAAAACTTTCTTACTAAACCATGTTAACGACTAATTAAATTAAATTAAATTAAAAAACATATTCTCTGGGACTTTATTGTTTATATGGATGGCAAAACATATTTTTCACTTTTATCTTTTTATCTATTTTTTCAAGATTCTTTCTTTTTATTTATAAACTAATTTCATGAGATAAAAGAAAATATTATAGAATCATATTTCAACAACAAAAATAACTAATATTCATATCAAATAGGTTTATACAACGAGAAAATCTTGATGATAATTATAAATTTTTTTTATAAATATGTCTTTCAAAATAGATTAGAGTTTATTTGGATTTATTTTTATTCATTTAATTTTTGTGTTTGTTAAGTGATTTTTAGATGTCTAGAGGTTGGTGTGCAATTTATAAAATATTTATGTTGTTTTTATAGATGAAAATATGATTATATAATTAAAATTTTGATGATCAAATTTGATATAGCCAGCAAATAATATAATATTTTTAAAATTTTAAAAAAATTTAAAAAGTATTTTCCACCTAAAATAAAAAAATATATTTTTATGGAAATCATATATAATTAAAATTTTGATGATCAAATTCAATATAGCTAAAAAATATTTTTCATTAACTAATTTTTTAATGAAAAATAAATACAAAAAAAATTTTAAAAATGATTTCTCAAAAATAATTTTTTAAAAAACAAACATCTTTTTAGTTTTTTTTTAAAAAGACACATGAAGGAAAAATAACTTGTAATATTTTTCATTAACTAATTTTTTTAATGAAAAATAAATACAAAACAATTTAAAAAATAATTTCTCAAAAATGATTTTTTAAAAAACAAACATCTTCTTAGTTTTTTTTTTAAAAGACACATGAAGGAAAAATAACTCTTGTGTCTTTTTATGGCTAGACCTATGGGTTGGCATTCCTTGGCTTTTTTATGTTGATTGTTTTTTAACAGGATTTGTATTAATACCCTTTATATTTTTATGTATTTTTTACTGGATTTTTTTATTTGAGCTTTAATTGATCCCCTCTCTCTCTTCTTAAAATTTCTTATTCATCAAATAGTAGTTATTTTGTAATTATTTTTTATTTTTACAATGTTTCGAGTAAATTATTCTAATTTATTTTTTAACATTTTTTCCTCATATTCAATATAAATAAATTATACTTGTTCTATGTATTTATAAAAATAAAAATTAGTTGCATAGGATTAAAAAAATACAAATACATAAATTAAAAAGATAAAACATGGTTAAATATTTTCATATTCATATCTCTTTGGCTTTTAGGATAAAAATTGACTTTCTATTTTAATTTTTAAAAAGCGTTTGAAAATTATTTTTTAGCTTATTGGTTCATTAATTTTCTACTTGTATTTAAATTAATACCGGCTCTTTCTATACTTTAATTTTGTTAGTTCATCATTTTTCAAAAGTAAATATTTTTATTTTTTTATAAATTTAAAATAAATTATTATTAGTATTAGTATTTTCTCTATATAAAAATAATTTATTTCCATGATATATTTATAAAAATAAAAATAAATTTTTCTTGTTTTGTTAGTTCATCATTTTTCAAAAGTAGTTATTTTTATTTTTTTTATAAATTTCAAAGAAATTATTATTAGTATTAGTACTTTCTCTATATAAAAATAATTTATTTCCACGATATATTTATAAAAATAAAAATAAAATTTTCTTGATAAGAAAACACAGCATCTAAAATAAAATAAAAAAGTCCAAGTTCAGAATAAAAAATAGAGTTAAATATTTATTTACTCGGCTGTCTTTTGCTTTTAGAAGAAAAATAACCTTTTTATTTAAGTATTTAATTAACATTAACAACTATTCTACAATTAATCAATTTATATATTTTTTAATTTATTTTATTAAATATAAATAGTATGTTTATATTTTTAAACTAAAAAATCATGTACAATAAAACCTATTCATAACATTAATATATTCTTCTACTACATTTAAAAAAAAAAACTTGAAATACTACACTGTAAACATGTTTGCCAAAGCAGCATGCTTGCATTTATGAATTGTTTTAATAAAAAAAACCATGATATTTTACAATGCTCATACACTATTAACATATTATTTTATTATATTAAAAAATAACTTGAAGATCTATTTGAAGCCTAGCGCGAATGATAAAAATTAGTAAATAATAAAATAAACTATTGTTATTTCATGAAAATAGTATTTATTTAACTTCCTTTTTCTATTTTCTTTTTTTATTACTAGATTAATCTAGAAATCATATCTTTCTAAATTCGTTTTTATTTTAATTTACTTACAAAAAAAATAAATATAGAATAGAAAAAAATATATTGGTTGAAGAAATAAAAATATAAAATAAATTTATTTGCAAAATAACTTCACAATAATTCTTTTATATTCTTAAAATAAAAACGGAAGACTTGTAAACCATAAGAATCGATCTGCAATCTCTGTCACTCCCCTCACCTTATCCACCATCCATTCAGAACACGGCATATGCTCTTCCATGGATCCTCTCCTTTTCTCCTCCACCCAGAAAATCAACACGCATTCCATTTTTGTCTACACCCTTTAAGACACAATCACTGGCACAAGAAAAGAAGCCATATAAAACACACAACTTGAGCAATGGCTTGTGCAGCCGCGAGAGCCACTCTGTCCTTCCACCTTCCACAACTTTCCCCTCCAAAATCCAGAACCCATTTCTCGAAGCTATCATTCCTCTCCATTCATAAACCTCAAAAGACTCATCTTTTCTCTCTACACTCCATTGATGTCTCCAGAGAGGACAAGACGCCAACTTTATCAGATTCAACCCAAACCAATCCACCAACAGAGTCTCCTCCCGGAGAAGAAGAAGAAGAGCCACAGTTCGATAAGAGAAGGTTGGAAGAGAAGTTTGCAGTTTTAAACACTGGGATTTATGAGTGTAGGTCTTGTGGCTACAAATATGATGAGGCAGTTGGTGACCCATCATATCCAATACCGCCAGGGTTTCAGTTTGACAAGCTACCTGATGATTGGAGGTGTCCAACTTGTGGGGCTGCAAAGAGTTTCTTTGAGAGTAAAAGTGTGGAGATTGCTGGGTTTGCACAGAACCAGCAGTATGGATTAGGAGGCAATGCACTTACTTCTGGTCAAAAGGCTGTTCTAATATTTGGGACCTTGTTCTTCTTCTTTGTTTTGTTCTTGTCAGGGTATTTTCTGCAATAGTAAATGGTGAGGGTTTTTTTTACATGTTATGCTGTATTATATGTATTTGAAGTTCATTTGGAACAAAATGTTTGCAAACAGAGTAATAATTCAGAAATGGACTTGAGAGCTACACGAACATCAGAATTTAAATGGACTTCTAAGTGTTCTGAGTCGAATCTCTTCTATCAGAAGATCATCTTTTGACTTCTGCTCTCTTCATCTTCAGGTTCTATTGCTAAGCTAGCTCATTATTTCTTCTTTTGTACAGCATTAAACATGCATCTCATCTAAAAATTTGAATAATTTGCATATTTTACTAAGTATCTGACATGCTAGATGATCAATGATTCTCTTATCCTTGGCTGGTTTATGTGGAAGAGAAATGATGAAGCAAAGTAAAATGCTTGACATGAGAGAGAGAGAGAGAGAGAGAGAGACCTATAGTCATTGGGAACGTATATGCAATGCAAGGCGACTGACAAGGAAGATTAAAATTATTATTATTTTTTTTTTTAAAAAGACGAACTGGGAGACGCATTGCTGGATTAATTCTTTTGCCCTTCTCAAATAAAAAACCGCTAGTTATTATTTTCACGAGGATCCACTGATCATTATTATATTAAAGCACAATAAAATAATTTAATTATTGTTGAAAGTAATCTCTTTTTAGAACCAGTGTTCATGTACTTTTTTATATTTTCACTTTTCATAGCATGCTTGGACGACTTCTTAAAAGCAATTTTTTTTTTTAAGTTGTGTTCAAAATTTCTTTAATAATTTTATTGGGTTTTTTTTATATAATCAAATTTATTGGAACAATTTAATAATTTAATAAATATAAATATTATTTTAAAAAAATAATTCACATGTGTATATGCTAAACAGTGGTTTCTCGAGCAATATTCAAATTATCTAAGCAGCCTTTCCATTTTCATGTAACATGTGTAGCTTATGAACATTTTAACTTCTAAACTTTACCTTTTAAATATTTAAACTAATCTTTTAATTTATTTATTTTTAAATTTAGTATGCATTTTTTTTACTGTTTATTTTATTTCAAATCATTTATAAAATTAATTTTTTTCCTTCAATAAAGAGACATAAATTGAAATAGTATAATGATCATTTTGCTTTGTTTTAAAAAAAAAACAATGAACTAGTTATTAAGGTAATATGGTATTTTCATAGGAATCCATTAATCATATTCATATTGATATGTGACAAATTATTCTTTTAGCATTTTAAAAACATATTGAAATGACAATATTATACTTTAAAAAAAAATTAGTGTCCAATGACTTTTTGTATTTTCACTTTTTAAAGCACAATCAGATGATTAAATTACTTTTAAAATTAAAATTTATTTAACTTATGTCTAGGGTTGTTTTTTGTATTTTCAACTTTTTTTTTTTTTTTGCTACAATCAAGTTGTATGAAGGACAATTTGGTAGTATAATAAATATAAATTAACCAAGTATATTAAACTCAACAAATCAATGACCTCGTCTCAAATTTTTATTGCTTCTTTAATAACATTGCTTCGTCTAAATATTTTTTTTACCATGCCTACTACATAGCGTGAGCACCTAGCTAACCTCTAAATGGAAAATGCTGGACGAAAGAATGCTGAAACTAGAGCAAGAATGATACCCAACTCCAACCCTGGATAGAAAGGGCCTTCGGAGAGAACCATCTCTGCCACCTTAAACAGTGAGTGAGCCAGTAGAAACACACCGAAGAGGGCTCTAACAAGCCATAGAACCGGGTTTATTTCAGTCATTGAGCACGTCACCTCGCAAATTAAACTGGAAGATGGAGCCCTCAAGCAGAGAATTCAAACTTGGAAAAAGCTTCTCCTTATTAGGCAATCGTTTAAGGTTTCGTAAGGAACAATCCTTCAGATTCTGTCAGATTTGCACAGAAATCCTGAAAAGCAAAAAGTTCCGAGTCACTAAAAAGGATACCGCGTAGAATTCCATCATCCAAAATAAGGTACATATTGACAACATTTCTGAGATAGATGCCCGATTACAACCAAACATTTGTATGATACAGTTTTCTACGACAATCTGGTAAACAAATAGGAAAATCTGGAACAAAGCAGCTGCGACATGAATGAGGTGAGATGCAGTAAGCTAACTCGCACCAAATCAAAAGTGGATCTCAAAACGGCCAATGTTCACTATATTAAACTCTTTGACATCCACGAGCTCTTGCAGCTGCATACCATCCAGGAATAGTTCCTGTGACTCTTGTTGCCCAAACCGAGTAAATTCGCCAAAAACTTGCGCTTATGCAAAGATTCAAATGAACATACATTGCCACTGCAACGTGGGTGTGGCAAAAACATGCAAGATTCTTCAAATATACAATGTTACTGATGTTTTAAATCTGGCGTCCCCTGAGCTTGAATATCTGGTGTCTCCTGAGCTACTTGTGTCTTAACCTGATAAACCTGCTTCACCTGCTTCTCATTTGGACCCATCGTCTCCTGAGCTATGTGTGTCTTAACCTGATAAACCTGCTTCACCTGCTTCTCATTTGGACCCATCGAAGTTGATTCTCGTTTGAAGTACATTCCAGTGTTTCCTGCAGCTGTTTTGTTGATCCAATTGGTGGGTGGTGATGGAAGTAGACCTGTGTTCTGCTCGGCCTGATTTTGTAAGTTCGGAGTGTTTCCTGGATTCGGCAATCGAGGTGAGATCACTGCAGGTGCCCTGCTTTTGATATTTTCTTCTATGGTCAGAGCAGACACCCCAGTACTCAAGTTATGATACTGTTGATGGTACTGTACTCTGTCTTGAGTCCTAAAGTTGTGTGGGTTGCTTTGCACACCATTTGACAAAGATCGATGCCTAGGATTACTCATCAGGCCTTGCTGGTTACTGCGCTGTGCATAATGATAGTTTGGATCATCCCTATAGCCCCTTCCATAACCAGCTGGTCCAGCTGGTACTGGTCTGTAGAATGTGTAATTGCCGGGGACATTATGATATAGTTGCTGGTCAAACACTCTAGAGGATGAACCATTTGGTTTGATATTAAGAGTGTTCTTGACAAGACGATGAGCTGCATCCCCCAGGGAGGGGCCAGCTGTTGCTCGGTGTACTTGTGGCCTGTAATAAAGAGACAGCACGTGAATTAGGTTATTTAAGAGAAGACGAAGCAGTAAGTTCTAATCCCTACAATCTATGTTTTTTCAGAGGTAAAAAAAAGAGGATATCAATTAAACCCTTCCTTTCTCCACATATAAATTGAGCGAGATGCATTGTCTGTCAAGAATAGCAGGTCATCAACAAATGTCACCCATATTCAACCTAACCACCCAAACATTACAAACCAATGCAAATCAATCATTGCAAAGATGTGGAAATCCATTCGTACCTTTCCCTGCCTTGCTGTCTCCGGCCATTATCTTCATGCCATAATGTGGGGAATGGTTTAAGATCTACAGGTTTTACGATCTGCAAATAGCAAGAACATGCCTCAAATTAGCCATGGACATTTGTGAAATCAAATCATCAACTAACATCAAACCCTGTGACGGCACAACACATTATCCAAAGAAAATGTCTTCAAGGAAACAACATATGAGAATCCTTGCACCTGCAAACTTAACATGACCATTATATTACAATTGCATCAGCACTTCCACCATACGCAGGGAGGAACTTCCAGAAACATAAACCATGACCAAACTCAATTTCCTTGAACACAAGGACTGCCTCCAATTTACTGCCCAGCAATACCTTCGAAAAACATGCATCTAGAGCTCACATACCTTTTCAGGCATGGCCAATTAATTTTCACAGAAGAATCCCAGTTTACTGCTCCAGTAAACTCTGAACTATGAAACCCAATAACATTATTACATTATTTTATGCATGAATTGAATCACTGCCACATCATTAGTTGACAGAAATTTCATGTCCTTGCTTTTCTGCATATAACAAAATAAACCCAATTTACAGGCATCTAGAGCTCACATACCTTTTCAGGCATGACTGCACCCTCAGGAATTTCTGGGATGTGTCCACGGCATTTAGGATTTAGAAATGTGATATTTCTGCAAAGAAAAAGTACACAACATTACACCAAGGATCAATCAGCTTATGAAAACAGCACTGGAAAAGGTTGAAACTTACAAAACTTGGTTACCCTCTAAGGCTGGCAATCCAAGTATAGGAGACGGGACCACACTTCTCCGCACATTTCTCTCATATAACCAAAGACAACCATTCATCCCCCCACTGTAAAAGGTTAGTGTAAAATGAGATGATAAAGCCAGCACACATAAATAATGATTTGACAACTTCAAACTAAAAGATCAATCAACACTAAGACCTACTAACCTGGCTCTTGTGTCAATTTCCCACGCAAATCTTTCACCTACAGATAAATGATCGTTCTGTTGATAGTATGAAATAACTTGTTGAGCTAATGGATGAACAGGATGAATATATAGCAAATCATGCATCACTCTATTCCTGATCTGCTCTTCCTCCTGCAAATAGCAAATCAAAGATTAACATACTTGACATCCAAACTAAAAAGAAGACTGATATGCCACAAAACAGCGAGGTTTAGCTTCTCAAGGATCAAAGCCATTATAGGAGTGTGAACACAACTGACTGCCAACTCTAAACTACCCTTGGTGCTTACAAATGAAATTTCAGGAGAAATTTAAGTACAGGAGGATATATCAGAAACTAAAAAACTTTTCCATCCGGCATGGAAATCACTCAAAAGTCGACATGGATTTATTCGAATACAAATTTAGCAAAAAACTATCAGATCACACAATCAAATAATTGACTATCAAAAAGTTACACAAGTAAAAAGATAAATGAATACGAGTTTATGTTAACAGCCCAACCTCCATTACAGTAACATAAGAAATAAACTTTAGGAACCTTTGGTGACAAAAGCATCTGTAACAAATAAATATTTTTTCTCCGAAATCAGTATTTGAATTGATATTGTTTCCTAGAATTTAAATCAGTAGAAATGCATTATAACTAGGAATCTCAACAGGTTTTTTAAAATATCACATAACGAATCCTTCTCTTTGCACGAAATTGATCTCTCAGACAGTGGCATTTCTCCATTAAATATGTTTTCCCAAATCTTAATTGCATACTTTTCTTTTTCAAATCTCTGAAAACATCAGAGTAAAAGCCTCCAAAAGAATAGCTCAACATCCAAGAGAGCAAAGAACATGTAGCAGTTTATATTTACAAGAACATGTGCAGAGTGAAAGCCTCTAATAAAATGGCCAGCACATACAAGAGAAATTAAAATATAGCTTACGATGGATGAAATTATTGGATACTACTTTAAAAAACCTAAATACCGTTAGAGTGCTTTCAAGCTTCTTTGTCTGGGCAAGCAATTTCCTCTCATCAATGAATGGCAATTTGGCAATACCCTAGCTTCCAATAAATATAAGGTAAATATAATCAGTTGATAAAAAAATGGTATAGTTAAAACACATGTATTGATAACCAATAGAGAATAATTTACCTGCCAAGCAAAGCGCTTGCCATTCATGTCAATTTCAAAATCTGTCCATGATAAAGAAACTCCATTAATCTTGTGAAGAAGATAAACACTTCCTTGAGGTAAATTAATCAATATCCTTCAATCAATTCTTTTACCTGAGGGAAAGAATCTATGAATTGGTGAAGATGGATTGGTCATCAATTTCCTGTATTCTTTTGGCAAAGCATTAGAACTGTAGTATGCCCAAAGGATGACACACAGCACAGAAAGAATAATCAGACAGAGTATCCAAGGTAAAATTGAAAATGCAAGGAGTTCACGTAAAAAAGAAAGAAAAAAAACCTTGCAGCTGGTAGGGTTCCCATAAGTTGATCAAAGGGTTTGAATGGCTCTCCAATAAAAAAGTTCAATTCCACCTCACCCAGATCCTTAAGATCTGAAGCAAATGGAGCATAGTGGAACGGATAAAACCTGAAGCAGACAACAGAGAATTCCAACTTCAACTAATTGCAGTAAGGAACCGTATCATATAAGCTTATAGAGTGAATGGAAGCCTATTTTTGTCCATTTGATGAGCAGAGTGATGGCAAAGTTAAATTTAGGTGTCACAAGCTTGCTTGGCAGGTTATATGCTTAAGAGCTCAGGGTCAAAACCACCTTCAAAATAGATAGAATTATAGTTCTCAACTTTCAATGAACTTACTGTCCTCTTTTCCATTATTTCTTTACTCATGTATAGAGCTTGAAGACATTATGCATTCATAAATAGGTTTGTATTTTTGGGCACATGCTTGTGCTTGAAACTCCAATAAAACAAATTAAATAGCCAGTGAAAAGAAGTATAATGACTTTCTAGTTTCTGCCTTTATTGAACTGACCATTGCCAAGAGCAAACACCTTGCAAGTAATAACGACAGACCCAACACAAACCTTGCACATACTTCAATACCTGCATGAACAACATCAAATGTTATTTTCTTTTTTCTTCAGATACATGATTGGTTGTACAGAAAACAAGTGATGGACAGGGGAGACCAAAAAGGAATCATTAGCAACATAAAAAAAAATTATACTCCAGAAACCATATCCGGCACACTTCCTACATCCAAATCTTCTGTCACCCCAGATTTCTATTTGTTATGATGACAAGCAACTGACTTTTTCTCTATCTATTCATTATTTTCTTCTTCTTTTTTCCTTTGGTTAAGATAGTACATAATAGCGTTCCCATTCAAGGAAAAACATACAAAACTCCTAATAGCGTTCCCATTCAAGGAAAAACATGCAAAACTCCTTGATTTTTCAAAAGCAGCCTTATTTTCTTCATGTAAATCTGTGAAGTTCACCTTATTATATTACACCTTCAAACTAAAGTCAATATAAATTAAGAAATCTCAAAATGAAAAGTTGGAGAAAATAATGGAACTTGAGATCATAATAAAACAAATACAATCACAATGAAGAACATATTCATTTGTTGAAAAAAATGTGAACTCTTTGAAGCAGGAAACAAGAAGCCAATAGCATGCTGATAGCACAGCAATAAGACTAATGACACCCAAAGATCATCCAGATAAACTAATAAATGAACTCTTAGGAACTGGAAATGAGAAGCCAACAGCAAGTTGATAGCACAACAGTGAGACAAGTAGCAGTGGCACTCAAGGTCACCCATATAACCTAATAACTATAACGAAAACCACCCCATGGTGTATCAATTAAAAAGGGTGATTGAAAGACTCATTTAATGTACTTCATCATGCCAAGGGATCTCAGAATGAAGACCATGTAACTACAGGGAAAACAAATGTGTACAAGCAACCTTGCAGCTTTGACACTGGGGCCTGGGGGTTCTTAAGGAGGAAGGACTGGTGGGGGGAGACAGACGGTCGTCATGAACTACTGCGTACACACAAAATTTTGCTACCAAGAGAAAATGCAGATAATAATCTATATGGATATGCTAAGGTGCTAATTGCATGATTAGGAAAAAAACAACTTACCACTTCCTTTCTAACTTTGGCAATCTCCTCTTGTTTTGACAACTCAAATTTCTCAGCATAGTATCTCTCTTTGTATCCAGGTTCCCCTAATTTAACCTGACAAGAACAAAAATGAACCAAAGTTTATACCAGGAGAATGGACAACCAGAAAGACAAAAGACTAGCCTTCAAATGGGCTGGCATTGTCCTCAGTTGGCCCACAAGATGCAAGGCCATGGATAAGCAAACTTGCAAATATCAAACAGAAATCAAGCCCGCTAGAGTAAATGGATGTTCAATATTAAGAAACTACTGAACCAAAATAATCTTCGCTGTTTATCTACAAAATAAAATCTACCTCTGATGACAAGGAACTTAAGGCAAAACTGTAAGTTACAGATTTACCAGTTAGAAAGCAAAAGCAATTATTATTTTTTAAATCATAAAAACCCTATTAAGAAAAGAAAAATCCTTAGGTCACCAAACACAACATGGGAATCATACAAAATTAGCTTTATAGTCCTTTCTCTTGAAGAGTTATGACCAACATCCTGTATTGAGAAATTAGAAACAATATTAAGCATCAACTCCTCTAACGAGCTTTTGTCTATACATGGAGAAGGAAGTCCAAAAAAATGAGAGAGGATTGAGGTTTCTGTCAAAAACTAACTGGAAAGGAATTGATAATTGGTTCATTTTTGTTTAATATAGATCCTAAACAATTTTTCGCAGGCAAATTCAGAACACAACACATCTATTTAAATCCATATCATCAAATGAAAATATTATAGGCACGAACCTTATCTACAACTGGTGTTTGTATCACTTCAGAGGACTCGCTTCTTGCTTTGAGTTTCATCTCTTCATTATTATCGAAAGCCTGAAAACGGATTATCCACACAAGTACAAACAAAAAGATAACCAGAGAAGACAGTATGTATATGACTCCAAAACTCAAAATTTGCCACAGAAGAAAAATAGAAAGAAGAATACAGTCTGCTTTGCAATGTGTGTATAAAAATTTGACGTGAATCGTAGAGAACTAAGCATTCCAAACAAGATAAGGGAATCCCCTAAATTTCTTCAGCTCTAGCACACAAAGCAAAAATCTTATCACTAGACCAATTTTCGGAGTGCATCTTAAATTTTGTAATGGTTTACAAAACCTAATACGTGTACTAATAAAGTAAATCAGGAGCAGCATATGGGCTTCATTTAGGGCCAACATCCTACCTGCTGTATCTAGCAAATTTACAGTTACAGATAAGTTAACTCAATGCCAAGATTTTACAAAAATTGTCATCTAAACATAAATAGTTTCTAGCCAACAAGATGGTCCAACAAGTGAACATGCTATTACCAGCAATAAATAATAAAAATAAATGCAGATGCTTGCATTAGACCCAAGGATGAGAACTGAAGACTATAAGTCCATGCATGGAAAAAGAAAGCACCTGTTGTATACGAGTCCTCTTCTGAAAGATCTGCTCCTCATAAACAGCAACACACTGAATAAAGTGTTCTACTTTATCTAGGAAAACCTGTATACAGAAGCTAATTGAAATCAGAACATTCATTAGAACTCATGCTCACAATGGTGGAGCAAAATCATTCCCGGAAAGTAACCAGAGAAGCAGCATAAAAAGTATGAAATACAAGCCATGGTGATTTAAAAGGGGAAAGAAGCACTGAAGAACAAGTTTTTTTGGCAAATCCAGCAGATAGATGTAACTATTTCATGATATGGGTGGCAAAGAGCAATAACTAATAAAAAGATTATCTAACCAAGTAAGACTTTCAGAGCGAAAAAGGAACTTCTTTGAGAGAAAAGGAGAAATAAAAAAAGTAGTATAGAATAACTAGGGGTCAAGACAGGCTATAACATGTCTATATCTTGGCTAGAAGCGACTGAATATTATAGCACATGTTTAGCAAGCAAGTCATTCTAGAAATTCAAGCATATAAAATGAGCCAAACCTGAATTCAATTTCCAAACAAATAAGAATGATAAAAGAGATACGGAGGAAAGGGTGGAATTGGGCAGCTAAGATCTAATTCTATTTGGAGACAACCAAATGCATTGATATGTATGAACTTTCTACTATTTAGAATGATATCTTCCAAAAACATAAAGCAAAAATCTCATGTTATCGCTAGTATCCTCTTGTCTCAAGTGGTCTACATTAATTCAGATGGCTATAGGATGAAATGGAAGGGCTAAATCAGTTCGAAATCAAGTCCAAAGCTAGAAAACTTAGATGAATCTAAGTATTTTTAGAAACACTACACTCACCAGAAGTCTTAAACCATCATCGCTCATAAACAACAAAAATCTCTCACTACAAACTCTAACAGAAATTCTTGTCTATAACTTTGTAAATTATTTATTAATTTTTATTAGCAGATTTTATTGAGTAAATCCACTTGATTAAAAGGAGAAGTAATCTAAATTAAAAGGAGAAAAAAAAAACTTGGTTTTGAAGAGTTAGAGCAGAGGCGGGAGCAAAACAACAAGAATGAACAGACCATCATTAACAATGTTAATCTAAATTTTCAAGCGTAGCGCACAGTTTCCACCTGATCATAATTGTGATAAATGAAAAAAATGGATGCATGATATAAAATTAGACTAATGTTATATTCCAAATCTTTAACAGATTTCATATAATGAGAAACATAAACTAATTCCAGAGTATAGTCAAAGGCGCAAGTATTGTAGAGAACATAAAAAAGAGAAATTACCTCACCCGCAAGAGTAAGATAACCACCCATTGCAAAGAACTCCCTTCTATAAATATGCATCAGTAAGCTTATAGCACCCTGAATCAGGAAAGGACGTGATGGTGAAGTTGATAAAACTGAGGAGTCAATATATAGTTTAGATAGCACCAGGAAGAACAGCAAAGTGAAAACCATGAAGCAACAGAACTTCAAAACAAAACTATGGCCAAAATAAATAAAAACATCAATATCTTTCTTTTTCATTGACAAAAGAAGAAAAGATTTCATAACAAGAAGTAGAGGAGAGATTGGAGGAAAAAAGCAGATCAATGTCACTTAATATTAGCTAAAAAGCATCCAAACGAACTAGAAGCTGAGCACCACAAACAAGCTACAAAACAAAGACCACCTCATCTCATAATAATTGTTTGTCAAGAGTTGATCACTGAAAAACTAAACAAATGGAACTCAGCCTGTTGTTCAGTCCCAAACTCATTCGTATAACCATTGCTTGCTACTAACATACCTCCCTAATTTCCAATGTTGGCATATGCGGAAGGAAGTCATTGCCAACAAAAAAACACATGAACACAAAGTCATCCACTATCCGTTCAAAGTCAATAGCAAATGGTGGGTTCAGAATGTCCAGATCATATTGCAAATATTCTCGCAGCACCCAGATGTTGAGGAACTGTTCAAATAAGGAGACAGCTTAGAAATACTACGACGAGATGGAAACAAATGGAAACAGTTGATGTCCGTTCTTCAACCTGATATTTCTTCTTGTGAATTGGGGTATCATCTACCACATGCCAATCTAAAGCATCATCTCCTTGCTTGCCATGACATTCAGCTGCAAGATGACCAGCTTGACCGCAGAGAAAACATTTATCCTGCTGCCCGGGAAGTGTAACTATCTGTACAATCAACGCATATAAAATTTATGACTGACCAATAATCGATGGAGAAATGATGCCAACTTTAGGATATGAGCTGCAAACCTCTCTTAATATGGAAAAGTGAACCTCATGCGTGGCTAAAGACAGCATAATCAAATCTGCATCCTGACCACAAACAAAATATTTTCATAGGATTAGCAGTTAGATGCCAAAATAATAATAAAACAATAAGATCTGAAATGCCAAAATGCCTCAAATCAGAAACACGCTCACCAGGCTATACAGACAATGGCGTGTGTTTGGATTGAAACCGGAAAGGTTGCGTTGCAATCTTATATAAGACATGATTTTGTGCTCTCCCTCACCAGGAACATTTGAATCAGAAAGAATAACCTTCAAATAATCACCCAATGCAGCCCCATAAATAAATTTAGAGAACACAAAGTATCCTGAAAAGCCGAAAGTATATTCAAAAGATACAGAAGGGACTACTCCAAAGACAAGGAATGATCCGATCTATAACAAACTACGCGAAAGGAGAACATCCATCACACCTTGGTATTCTGCCAGCCCAGATTGTGATTCAATCTACTTTGTATATAATACTGAAGCGCAGTCGATAGAGCAGCCATAAATTGAGTGCCGGGAGTGATAACATTAGAATCAAATGTTTCACGCTTTTCTTTAACGGATAAAAGCTCCCCCTCAGCCTCAAATTCTTTCCTCAATCTTTCTTCTTCAGCTTCCTACATACATCATAAATAAAATGACACTAAGATCATCGCTTCTACAAAAGAGGATCCACTAAAAAAACCATTAAATTATCTCAATCTTACTGCTTGAGCAGCATCTTTTGCAGCTCTAAACCGTCGCGACCGTTGCTGGTTCATTTTAGCTCTAGGAGCAACCCCATCTATAATTATCCCAGGAAAAAAGCAATTAACTTTAAATGATTATAAATTCAACAAATACCAAAACTGATTAAAAAAACAAGAACCCTACCAATTGCCATAAAAAGTAGTTTCCTTGGACGAACCAAAGCAAACAAGTGATCAATGTAAGCAAATATGGACTTGAACACATCATCATAAGTAGCAGGTGCAGGCTGTAAACAAAATCAAAAGTAAGAAACCATTCAACTTATTTTTAATTACACCCAGAAACTATATATATATAACTCTTTTAAGCCCAAACCATCAAAATTGACAACAATTAATTCACACAAACAAAATCAAAGATTTCCTCTTTTAAATCTTACAATATAAAATTCTACAACTTGCGTAAAATATATGCTTCCATTCAATACTAGCCATGAAAAATGGACAGCATTTAAATAACACACAAAAACTTTCAATCTTTTAAACCTTAACAAAACCCTATAACATGTGTAAAATTATAAATGAATGTTCATTTTAAACACTATCCATCAAAATCAACAACTACATCCAACAACACACAAAAAAACCCCTCTTTTAAACCTAGCTAAAACTTTACAATCTGTATAGGTATAGCTTTGCAGCGAACAATAACCATCAAAATTTAACAACAGTCAATTGCATTTACATCAAAATTTAACAGCAATTCATTTACAAATACAAAAAACCTCCTTTTAAACCCTAAGAAGTTAAGATTCCAGAAAACTATACAAGTATAAGTTGGTAAACTGTACCTTGCCTTCAGGGTGGAAGCAGGGATGGATAATCCCGTTCATATCCAAATACAGATTGTCAAACTCAATACCGTTAGGGTTAGGCTTTGAAACATCGATTGGTTTGGAGTTTCCATTCGAATCCTCTTGAGGTTCCTCTTCGATCACATCCGAAATTGATAGCGGGTATCGGTCTGCGAGAAGCCTGTAGAATGCCGGTACACCCATGTCCAGACTTTCTGGCTACGTCCGGCTCTGGTTCGATCGAGATCGGAGAATTGAAGCGAGTGGCTTTTCTTGTGGGTTTTTTATTGAAAGGAAGGGTCATCGTAACGGTGTTGGGTACGGTGAGTGCGGTGACAGACAAATGGACGAGATTGCCCGCGTAAAGGAGATTCGTTGAGTCGTGGTTGGACTTTGGACTTCGAATGGCGGCGAGGAAGCGTGATTTTGGGCGGGAACTGGGGGTTAATTGGGGAAGAAAATATTAGACCGGCGACTAATCGTGCCATTTTGATATTCAACCGGTCAAGCTTTAATTGAATGTTTTGATCAAAATTTGGCTAGATTAAAAAAAAAAAAAGATGTTAAACCATTGAGTGGGTAGAAAAAATAAATTCATATACAATTAATTTAAACAACGACTTCGTCGCATTTTTTTGAAAATTGCTTCTTTGGCAATATTATATCTATGAGATTAGTGCAAGAAAAAATTGAATCCCTGTGAAAAAAAAAAAACAATGTAGCTCTAAACACAAAACAATATAGACAACAACAGCAAAACAAATTTGGTCCCTGGAGTTGTTTATGCCTTAGTCCCTTAATTTTTTTTTCTTTTTATTTGATCATTGGATATTATTTTAATTTATAATTAGTCTTTGTAATTTATTTCTCATGTGTGCATGTAGGCGTGCATATAACAATCCAAAGATGTTATAAAAATATTTTGTCACTTGGATTAGTTATCGATTTTGCAAAACAAAATTCAATTTATTTGATTAAAGGTTAAATAAATGTCCAGCCTCTTTTTTGCCAATTTCATTGGCTAATTTGCATGATAAGGAGGGCATTCATATTCTTTTTTTATATTTTAGTGTTTTTTTTAATTTGATTTTTTTTTATATCTAGGACTTAATTTAGTATTTGATTATGGTTGTCTTGATACGGAGATCTTGTAGTGTCAAGAGATTTTTTCAGTGCTTAATTAATATTTAATTTAAAAAATAAGATAAAATTCAATTCATTTAAATATTTTTAAATATTGAAGGACCAGGATTCAATCCGATACAAGTTGTGAATTTGGCTATTAAGTTGTCATTAACATCAACAAGCCTAGTTTAAAAGATCTTACAAAATAAAAAATAGCATAAATTATAGAATTTGAATATTTCTCTAAGAATTAAACATTTTATTTGACAAGTGTGTTATCATTGCATTCCAACTTGCAGTGAATTAATTGGAAAAAAAAAATATAAAGTAATACATGCTAGAAGAACTGTAAGTGTTATTGTTGCCCATTACTTAACCATAAACTCTAAAAATTATGATTGTGATATGTGTGGAGTTTTTGTTCCAATATTTCAGTCCAATATAATATTGATTGATAATTAATGAATCGTGTTTTTCCTTTGAAAATGAAAAACCTTTTCTCAGATGTTTTGAGTTAATGTCCCATGACATATTAAATATATATAAAAAACCTTTTCTCAGATGTTTTGAGTTAGTGTCCCATGACATATTAAATACACACACACACACACACTTAGTTTAAGAGATAACAATGAAGATGTAAAAATAAATTCGGAGATGATTTTAAAATAAATTTATATAATTTCAAAATAAAAAGAAAAGTAATGTGTCTTTTCTATTTTAATCATTTATCTTTTTTTAATTGTTTCAGAGCTAAACATTATTTCAATAATAATTTTCAAGATTTACATATCCCTGTTAAAAAATATATATTTGGTATTTCAATATATAATATTTTCAAAATTATTTTTTAATTGAATATATATTAAAATAATATTTTTAGATTTTTTAACATTATTACATTAAAATTATTATAAAATAATAAAAAATATTTTTAAGACTGTAAATATTAAAAAAAATCTAAAAATAAAAATAGTTATGGTTGTAACATGTACTTAGGGTACTTAGGGTTGTGATTGTAAAATAATTCACTAAAAAACAAATCTTGGAATAATATCAAATATATCTTCTCCTTGTTACACCGAGATCTTCTCCTTAATCATTCTTTGATTCCTTTTTTTGTACTCAATGTTCTTTCTGTAATTTTAAACTAATCCACATGTTAATTAAAAATAAATATCCTTTAATTACTTTTTTTTAAATTAATTATAATTTGATTACCGTTTAGATAACTTTAAACATGAGTTTGCCTACAAAATACTTGCACCCAAAGTCAACAGATACGTGTCTTTACCTACTAAACTGCCTTTGCTTGTCTAAGCAGACAAGTCTGGGATCATCACGGTGGTCCTAGCAATCAAACTCTCTGAGCTGGCAATATTTATTTGTCTATTGAAGAGGTGGAAATTTATCAATGTCAAAACGAGTCAATATTCTGCATCCGTTTATATTTTACTGTATATTAACTATTCATAATTTTATTTTCATTTTAATCTGTAATTTTTTTTATGTAATTGCTTCTTTTTTTTTTTGCTAAATTCAAGAGCAATTTATCAGATTTATTAATTAAGAATAAAATTAAAAATTAAAAAATATATATAAAAATAAGTGATTGATTTTGAGTTCACACAAAAAAATTTACTCATAACTTACACTTTAAAAATTATTCACATCTGGTATTTTAATAATTTTTTTAATTTAATTTTGATACAAAAATTTATTTATTATCTAGTCTCTGATTTGAGAGGGAAAAAAAGTCGATAAATTATGATAATAGAGAAAGAAAAATACCCATGACAATGATTTAGATAACAAAAATGATCGATATTTCTGTTAAATAGTTTTATTTAACGAGGAAAGTTTCTATTAGTTTTTTGTACTGTTAAAGCTCGTTAAAAAACAAATTTAAACTCGAGAAAATTTTTGATTTCATATTAATTTTGATTCTAAGAGGTGTTTTTAAGGAATTAATAAGTTTATCATGGTTGTTAAGATGTTTTATAGGTTTATGGATAAAAAATATGTTGAAAAATGGTTTTTAGGTAAAAAAATCTTAAGCTCGGATCTTTTAGACATCATAATGACTGGAAACTAGGAAAAATCAAACAAAGTATTATTTGATTTTGTTAAAAAAAATTAAGACAACCAACATGTTAACCATTTATATGCAAAAAAAAAAAGAAAAAAAAAGAGAAAAATAGAGAAACCCAAACAAGCACCAAAAACAAAATAGACAAAGCAAGAGGACTTGGTTTATTAGGCCCAACATCACTTGATCTTTTTTTATTTTCTATTTTTTAGATAAATGCATTCTTTGATATGTTTTCTTTTTAAAATTATTATTTATATTTATATTTAAATTAATACTTATTCTCTTTTTTATTTTGTTCCTATATTTATATTTATATTTATATTTAAATCAATACTTATTCTCTTTTTTATTTTGTTTCCATAGCCTATTTTAAATTATTTTTTTATTTTTATGTATTTGATTTTTGAAGAGATTTTTTTTCATCTTTTGTGCAGGTAACATTATTTTTTTAGTTTTTAGATAATATTTAGATCATGCTTAGAATTGTATGATATCATTTTTTTTATTTTATTTAATCAATTTATGCGTGTCTATTTATATTATCATTTAGTTAAATAAAAATTATTTTAATAAAAAATTTAGAAATATAATTAAATAAATGTTTGATATTTATCTATTGATTTTTTATAATTTTATTTTTAGTTATTGTTTATAATTTTTTTCATTCATTAACATTTGTTGATTTATTTAATTATATGTATTTGTATATTTTTTATTTTTTGTATAAAAACACATTAA
>NW_011500134.1:46687-55673 GCF_000495115.2 Populus euphratica
AAATTAACGACCATGTAAGCCTCCAGTGGCCATCATATGAGCAACCAAGGACTCGAACTCAAGACCACAGAGGGAGCAAACCCCTTGATCCCAAGTCCTTACCACTTGGCCACCACTTAGATGGTTCTATATATATATTGTTATATCAACCACCACTTAGATGGTTCTATATATATATATTGTTTTTTATTTATTTACGCGAGTGTCCAGATCAGCTTGCGCGCACCACGACTAACTCCATGACCCACTGAATATTCTGCAAGCTCAGTGAGCATGTAAGACATTGCAAGTGTGACAGGCGTGCACAATGAGGTTCGAACTTGGATGCAGAGGAAGAGAACAAGCCCCTCATATCGCTAGGTCAAGACCTCAAGTGCTATATATATATATTTTGTTAGTCGAGAAAGTGTCACGTACCACATATAAGATATATACAGGTAGGCGTATAAGATAGAAATAATTTTTAATATTACAAGATTTATTTGATTATCTCGGAAGTTTTTGTAGTTTGTATTTAATTAATATTGATTGCCAGCCCTTCCTGGAATAAAACATTAAAATATGTTAGCATCTTCTAGTCATCACTGCTGGGCACATATGTATATTAATTAATGCAAATCTGGCCTTCGGTGCACCCAAGAGGCCTGCACCAAGACAAATTTATGGACACTAGAAATTGCGGAAAGATTTTTATTTAAATTTCTCCTCTTTTTTCTCACCTCTGTGTATATATATATATATATATATATATAGCTCCCCACTCGATTTCATTTGGAAAATAAAAATCAACAGAAATATTTTTATTTGATTTCTCATTTCCATTTCCATGACTTCTATTTGCAAAATCCAATTTTTCCGGTTACAGCATATACTCATTATTCCACATTTATTTATTTTTTATTTTTTTATAAAAAAATAAAAACATAAATGCAATCACTTCAATTAATCCCATAAGCGCCCGGAATAACAACTAAATACCATCTAGAAAAATAAAAAATATTTTCTAAATACCTTGCCAAGCTACATATTAAAAAGATATTAAATTTAAAAATTAAAAATCTTCTTATCCAGTGTCTATTCATTTGTAATTAATTCCTTCTTTTCATTTAATTAATCTATTCTCCACGTTATCATTTATTGTTCAAATTATAAAAAAAGCTGGGAGAAAAATAACTTTTTATATACAAATGATCTATATAAGATCAGATGAAAAAAAAGAATATAGTATTTAATAATAAGTGTTAAATAGTATTTATGTAATTTTATTTATTTATTAATGATAAAATAATATTTTAAGTTTAATCTATATATATATTTTATTTATATTTAGATTAAATTCAAGTAATTATAGTAATTATAATAATAGATCATTCAAAATTTTAGTTTTTTTATATCCAATCTTAATTATTTTAACGGTAAGAATTACTGCTACCCTCCTCTTAAGACAAGAAATTATCCATGGAAAAGGTCAACAGAAGCACATTAAAAGAAAAATCCACCATTAAAAGAGCATCTCTGAGCTTCTTATTCATGTAGATGTAATGGTTTCATTTCAATTACTCCTATATACATGACTTCTTATTTATTAAACAAATGCTTTTATTTCAATTACTTCTATATTGTCAAAGAATAAAAATAAAAATAAAATTACCACCACTTTCACTTAAATAAGGATTAAAATTACTATGAATAATAATAAAAAAACTTAAAGTACCGATTCCTGTTAAATTCTGACTTTTCACGTTCCTCCCCGGAGTCCTCTTTGATTTTTTTATTTTTTTTATCTTTTATAAGTTTAGGGTATGTTTGAAAGTATTATTATTATTATTTTTTAAAATATTTTTATATTAAAATAATATTTTTATATTTTTTAAAATTAGTGTATAAAAATACTACAAAATATTAAAAAAATTAATTTTTAATAAAAAATAAATTTAAATTTTTAAAAACAGGAGTTAACCTGCAATATTTTGTTATATAACTCATTGTGAAAACTTTTTCTATACCAAAAAAAAAAACTGAAACTTTCAATACAATATCTTCTGTTTAGAAAATCTAGCACAATATCCACCTGTTAATTTGCCTTCGACATAAAGAAAAAGAAAGAAAGAAATAAGGGGGTTGTTAATTCATTAACACCGCTATTAAATCCACCCAAATTAAAAATAAATAAATAAATCAAGAGAGTTGACTTGGTGAGATTCAATTTAAAGGTCGCTGATATATTTTTTTTAAATTATTTCAACCTTTAATATTTTTTAATTAATCCAAGTTAATTTTTAATAATTACTGGTATTAATGTCAGTGCAACGAGTCATTGCCATTAGATTAATCTTAAATCAACATTTGAGAACTTGTGTGAGATATTGTTTAATAATGTTTTTGTTCATATTTTTTTAAAATATTTTTGATTTTAAAAATATTAAATTAATATTTTTTTAATATCATCTAATAATTTTTTAAAATAATTTTAAAATAAAAAATTATTTAAAAAACATAACAATCAATAATTCTAAGAGTTTTAGGATTTATCGTCAAAATAATAATTAGTAAAAAAAGAAAAATAATAAAACCAATAGCTAATATATAATAAAACTGTTGTTGCAGGTGACAGGAAAGTAAGGTTGAAGCAAAACCTCAACAGACTTCGACAACTACACGTAACAAAAATATAAAATAAAATAGCTGGCCGAGGAGAATCATTTTAAATTAATATATTATGAAAAAAATGCTAAAAAATAAAATGGTGAAAAATTGCAAATAAAATTATTATTATTATTGTTATTTATTTCTTTTTGATATATAAATATCAGCTATCATTGCTTGTTCTATCCTTGCCTAAAGCTTTCTGCTTTCTTTGTTCTTTCTATGCATAGATTGATAAGGTTTTAGTGGTTAGTACTTTTAAGGCTCTTAAAACTCCTTTTTGCGTCAACTTTCTTTCATTTCCCTGTTTTTTCTTAAAAAAAGGTTTTAGCTTCATAACCACGTCGCTTCAAGTTCAAGAATTTCAGGGTTTGTTGCATCTTTTCCCAATTTTTCCTCCTTGATATTATGTGGGTTGATACCGGATTTTTTTAGAAGCTTTAGTTTACATGTGTTCATGGATTTTTGGTGGAGGGTTTTGATTAGAAGGTTTTTCTTTTCTTATCTTTTTTATTATTATTCTGGGTTGATGCTATATATATATAAATTTCAAAACGATGTTTTATGTGGGTTCAGTTTAGATATCGAGTGGCCCAATTGAAACCTGGAATTCTTGAAACCATTTCTTTATAATCTAAATTGGGTTTTGGTGAATTGTTTCAATGGTTGCACCATGTGTTATTTTTTCAGTAAAGTTTTGTTCCTTTTAGCTTTTGTTTTTAGCCGATCACTCGATGTTTTCTATGTTTGTGCAGTAACCTGAACAAAAATGGCTGAGGAGAAGGGTTCAATTGCGAAAGATGTCACTGAAGTAAGTTGATTCCATTGCCATTTGCAAAATTGCGAACCTGGTTTTGGACTCTTCGATATGGGAGCTATGGCTTATATTTTCTTTTGTATTTGGTTTAATATAGCTTATTGGTAAAACACCATTGGTGTATCTCAACAATGTTGTGGATGGTTGTGTGGCGCGAATTGCTGCCAAGCTGGAGATGATGGAGCCTTGCTCGAGTGTCAAAGATAGGTATTAGTTAGATTTGTATTGTTTTGTGGGAAATTTGAGAAGTGTTATGCTTTGTTTATAAGTTTGGCTATGATCATAGCTTTTAGGCTTATTTGGGTGCCAAGATTTTGTAGATTTGAAAATTTTCCCCTGTGGAAATCTTTGATATGTTTTTTTCTATGTAATGCACATGCACGTCTGATAGGGACTTTAGAACATCACTATTGATGTGATATTAACAAGAACGGATGGGGACTTTAGAACATCATTATTGACGTGATTTTGGTTTGCTCAGCTTAATATAATATAATATGACTTTAGAACATCATTTTTGTAGGATTGGGTATAGTATGATCACAGATGCAGAGGAGAAGGGGCTTATCAAGCCGGGTGAGGTTAGTAATTCAATCCTACTTAAACAGACATGATACAAGAATTTTAGGTCCAAGTTAGGTTCTTTTGCCTTGAAAATGAGTGATTAGTCATTTATAGCAATTGAAATTTGATTAATACATTTCTTGGCAAGACTTCATTGAATCAGAAAATTTATGTCTGCTGGTGATATTGCTTTGTTGCCAATCCTTGTAATGAGATATTCCAGCCATTGCCAGACAACCAATTTATTTTCTATTCATTGCATGCAAAATAGTATGACTGTCATTAAAGTGTTATCATGAAGGAACTTGCATGTTGACATGGTTTACCTTCTTAATGCTGAAGAGTGTCCTGATTGAGCCTACGAGTGGCAACACTGGCATAGGGCTGGCATTCATGGCAGCTGCTAAGGGCTACAGATTGATAATTACCATGCCTGCTTCGATGAGTCTAGAGAGAAGAATGGTTCTCCTTGCTTTTGGAGCTGAGTTGGTCCTTACTGATCCAGCCAGAGGTATGAAGGGGGCTGTTCAGAAGGCAGAAGAGATATCGGCAAAGACACCTAATTCTTATATTCTGCAACAATTTGAAAATCCTGCCAACCCAAAGGTTTCATTTTTAACCTTTTGCATATTTTTTGACCTACTGATTTGAGAGAATTACAATCAGATTGATGTTGCCTGGTCAGATTCACTATGAGACAACTGGACCAGAGATCTGGAAAGGCTCAGGTGGGAAAGGTGATGCCTTTGTTTCTGGGATAGGGACTGGGGGTACAATAACTGGAGCAGGGAAGTATCTCAAGGAGCAAAACCCTGATATAAAGGTTGGCTTCTCTGCATTATTTCATTTGGTGTTAATTTTTTTTTTAATTTATGGTATTGAAGTTTCTTCATTATTTATATTTTTTCTTATCTTGCTGTCTATTCTTCCATCTTTTTGTTTAGCTTTATGGTGTAGAACCAGTTGAAAGTGCAGTGCTGTCTGGAGGGAAACCTGGTGAGTCATGATTTCTTGGTCGTTCATTTGCATTCTTTTTTTGCTAATAACCTATCATTCAATTTTCATAATTTTGATGTCAAATTATGCAGTCTAAGTAAACAGTGATTAGAATTATTTACTTTTATGCAAAAAACAAATAAAAAGTTATATGATTTCTTGGTTCTAGGTTCCTGGTCTATCCCTTTGACTTTTACTGTGCCAAATCAGCAAAGCGAATGTGCTAGGAGTTGTAAATTGTTTTTCTATGTTTGAATGATTTCCTAATTGTTGTTGGAACTACTGAACTACCTGGCTCGCATTCTTTTGAGATCAAAATTCAAAACTTTGCGCAACATTTTTCATAGTTGGACATGCCCCATATGATTCTCTCCTTCTGAAGCAGCTGCTTTTTCCATGTATTTATATTTGGACTAACTTTATCATTGTGTGCCGGAATGGATCCAAGGTCCGCATAAGATCCAGGGAATTGGTGCTGGCTTTATCCCTGGAGTTTTGAATGTCGATTTACTTGATGAAACTTTGCAAGTAAGTCTGTGTTCTCTTATATATATGTTAATATCAATCATCATGTGAAATTGTGAGGCTGTTTGATTTCTGTCACTAGGCTTCTATCATTCATTTTATTCTAAAGACTAGATTTATACTTAGAGAAAGTATATGATTCCCAAAACACGTGGCTAAAACTCCATTATCAAGTGAAGAAGCAATTGAAAAATATTGATATATTTTTTTTTTGGTGAAGAAGCAATTGGCGAAAACTACAAAACACAAATTCTTCAAGTCTAATCTCCATAGCATGCTCTGTTTTATGCTTGTAAAGAAAAATATTGAATGTTTTTTTTTTCCCATTCTGTATTTCCATAGTGCATTCATTCCTGAGAGATTATCTTTTTGATTTTGCAGGTATCAAGTGAAGAAGCAATTGAAACTGCAAAGCTTCTCGCCTTGAAAGAAGGACTGCTGGTAGGCTTGCAATTTTTTGATAGTTGTTGCAAGAAGGAATCTAGAACTCTGCAGCACTCAAATCTGTTAACTGCATCAATTTTCTTGGCATGACTTTAATCGAGAATTCTTTTGATGGGATAATTTGAATTTCAGGTAGGGATATCATCTGGAGCTGCTGCAGCTGCTGCAATTAAGATAGCAAAGAGGCCTGAAAATGCTGGAAAACTCATTGTTGTAAGTTTGATTTTCTTCCTCTGCAGATCAATCTGCAACTTGCTATTTAGCCTGTTTTCCGAAGCTATCTCATAGAAGAAACAAATTCGTTCCCAGACAGTAAAATTCAATGACAATCTAGCAACCATTTCCCTTGATATTTCTGTTGACCAAATCACGCATTGATGTCCTTGAACAATTAAAAGTGAGATAGGAACTTTAGAGGTATGATAACAATGATGATTGAAAACTTATTTCTTTGGCAAGACTTAAAAGCATTGCATTTGAACATGTGTTGCATTTCTCTTTGTTATTTGATCTATGCACTGATTCTAGCACTTTGACCTTTTTGGTGTCTTTTTTGTGAGCATCTTATTTTTCTTTCTAATGTTAACAGGCGATCTTCCCTAGTTTTGGAGAGCGTTACCTATCCTCTGTGCTTTTTGAATCAGTGAAGAAGGAGGCCGAGAACATGGTTTTTGAGCCTTGAGGTGAAGAACATGGTTTTCAGCAAATTCTGATTGAGATTTTGACAATTTCCTTTTTCATGGTTCACGAGCCTGACATTTGGGTTGCAAATAATGTGGAGGCATTTCTGCTCCAGGCATTTGTATTTAACAAAGGGCTCGTGGGATGGATTAAGAACTTGAATCATAGTGTCGTGAGACCGAGTTCCATAATAGTGTTTTGAATTGCTATTCACTGTTTGTTCCTCGTTCAAATCACTTCTGTCATTTGATTTGAATGGGTACTCTTTTCATCTTATTACTCACGATTGGTACTAATAGTGAATGCAAGATATTGAATTTTCACGCTTAACCTGAGAAGCTTTCAACCTCAGTTTGGAAAAACCTCTTATCTAGGGGTGAGCAATGATACTATAAATGGGCCAGGGCCGTGACTTGCTCAGCCTCTTTGCCACAAATTTCGACGAAGGATCTCCCACTTGGGAGACCTTAGGCTAGTAGCCTTCCTAAGCGCAACGGAGGTCACCCATTGATACCGTCCAGGTAAGAATGTCTCCCGTTGTTTCGGGCTTCTTATTTATATCCGCATGCCTCGTCAAATACTTTCTAACAATGTGAGATGGGTAGGGAGCAAAGCAACCTCCTCGGCTTCCTTGCAACCACTCTGTTTCTCACATTTCTCAATAAAGCAAAATTTATTGATTACCCTAGGGGATAAAAAATCAAACATTAAATGTAGATTGTGAAGCATTTCCATCCAAAATATTTGAACCCAAAAATGAACTTCAAAGGGTGATCTTGTGAGTTTCTTCTAGATATTTAGGGATGAAAGACAAATGCATTTTAACTCCGAGGACCTCAGCGTTGAGTTCTGCAGCACTAGATAATTGCAAGCAGTCCGACTTTTCAAGAGGGGAAAAAGAGGGTTATGAGCCATTTGCCTAAATAATGTTTATTGTCCTGATCACTATAAAATACAATGGAGATTGATTTCACCAAAAAGTAAATTACATCCAAAACAGTCGGCAGCTGTCCCTTTGTTATTAATCAAAGTCATAGGTGTCTCGATGATATATACAATCTCTCTCTCGATATTAGAGGCAGAAAATCTGCGGAGGGAAATGTTTTATCTATCTGAGTATTTTTAATAAACAAGTATTTCACCAGCACCAATGGAGAATAAAAGCTAGAGGACAATCTCAAAAAACTAGCGCGGCAACTACAATCATGCCATATGTTGCTTACCTTGTGCTTTTGTTATCACTTCCGTTTTTAACACTGTTGGCTAGTGACCAATTTGTTTCTTTGTACAGTTTATACGAAAATTTGTGAACTAATTGACAGCGCAGCACCAGTACAAAGAGTACGCAAGAAAACAAATTTCACCCTCACCTAGCGATCCATGTCCTTAAATCACGCACTACACATCCAAGAGTTAGAACTAGAGTTGATGGGGCTCTTCTTATTAGAAGAGAACCCTCCAAAAATAAGCGTATGCCGCTATCTGCGGCGAGCACACGGTATTCTTTAGTAAAAGGCGAAAGAATAGTTCGCTCTGTGCCCACCGCGCGGCTGCGTGATTTGACGCATTTTGTTTGCTTTGGTTGTTATAAGCACTCGATAACAGCTCGTTTTCGTTTTTCTCGATGTGGGATATCTGATAGCCTTATCCTAACTGCATGACCACACACAAATCAGACTATTTGGTAAAAATCAACCTGTCACCAGGTGTATTAAAACTAGTGATTTGACCACCAACATATTTTCCCCTCTATGGACTGTCTCTTTTAGACGCAGTTACTAGTCCCAGCAGGTCTGGCAGAGGAATCCATAAACTTTCTACTCAAAGTATGGCCTGACCAAATTTTACTTTAAATCGTTTTAAAAAACGTTGTTTCAATAAAAAAATAAAACGATGTTGTTTTGTGTTGTCTTGGACCTGACCAAGTGTTATAGCTATGGTTTTTACACGCCCAACTTCTCTGTGTGTAAAGGCAGCGTAGAATATCCTTTTACTAATTTCTTGCTCTACCAGCCATTTAGAGCATCTCCAACGGGAGATGCTTTTTAGAAGAGCTATATTAATAATATAGTTATTTAAATAATGTAGATATAACTTTTTTGTTAATGTGTATTTCAAGGATAAAAAGCTATTTAGAAGAGCCAATTATATTTTAATATATTTGATACACAATTATTTTAACATAGTCTATTAATATTTATAAAAATAAGGAATTAATATCTTTCTAAGAGCATCTCTAATGAAAAATATTACATTGAAGAGCCAAATAAAAAAAATAGCTTTTTAAATAGTATAAATATATATTTTTAAATT
>NW_011500134.1:55698-57076 GCF_000495115.2 Populus euphratica
TTAAATTTTGAAATTTTAAATTTTGAAAACATAACCGCCAATATTTTAAATTTTAAAATTTCAAATTTTAAAAAACTTACCGCCAACATTCTAAGATTTTACAATTTGAAAAAATAGTCCATCTATAAATATTCTCATACATCTTAACATTTTTTCTCATCATTTTCTTCTCTCCAATCTTTGTTATATTTCATTAAAATTCATCATGAATCATTCTAATTTTAATTTTTATGATGCTTTTGATTTTGATGATGACACTCCTGTGTTGGCTTTTCAAGTTACTACTGTTGTAGTTGCTGAAGAAGAATCGAATAATCAAGGGCGGAGAACAAGATATCGTGGCTCTATTCCTGGTCCCAATATTGTCAATCACACAGCCATTTAGAGCATCTCCAACGGGAGACGCTTTTTAGAAGAAATATGGTTATTTAAATAATGTAGATATAGTTTTTTTGGTTAATATACATTCCAATGCTAAGAAAATTATTTAGAAGAGTCAATTATATTTTAATATATTTGATATATAATTATTTTAACATAATCTATTAATATTAATAAAAATGAGGAATTAATATCTTTCTAAGAGCATCTCTAATAAAAAAAATATTATATTGAAGAGCAGCCAAATAAAAAAAATAGCTTTTTAAATCGTATAAATATAGATTTTTAAATTATATATATTCCAATGGTAAAAAGCTATATAGAAAAGCCATTTATATTTTAATATATTTCATGTTAAATTAATTTTAATATAATTATATAACTAATTTAAATATTTTATATATAATATAATTATGATGTTATTAATTACATAATTAATATGAATAATTTATAAAAGTAATATAAAATTAATGAAGTAATATAAAAGTTAAAAAATATAATTTAAAATTAAATTTAAAATTTATTTATATCAATATTTTTAATTTTAAGTTTTATATGTTATTGTTAAAAATTTAATTTTTAAAAAGTAAATTCAAATTCAAACTTTGAAAAAATCAGCACCAAGATAACCGCCAACATTAAATTTTTAAATTTTAAATTTTGAAAAAATAAGCGCCAATATTTTAAATTTTGAAATTTTAAATTTTGAAAAAATAACCGCCAATATTTTAAATTTTAAAATTTCAAATTTTAAAAAACTTACCGCCAACATTCTAAGATTTTACAATTTGAAAAAATAGTCCATCTATAAATATTCTTATATATCTTAACATTTTTTCTCATCATTTTCTTCTCTCCAATCTTTGTTATATTTCATTAAAATTCATCATGAATCATTCTAATTTTAATTTTTATGATGCTTTTGATTTTGATGATGACACTCCTGTGTTGGCTTTTCAAGTTGCTACTGCTGTAGTTGCTGAAGAAGAATCGAATA
>NW_011500134.1:59501-122123 GCF_000495115.2 Populus euphratica
CCGATGTTAATAATTAACCGGAGAATAATTAATTCTTGTTTTTTTTTTAAATTTGAGAGAAGGATGAGGCACAATATAAAAATTTAAAACTATAAATTTTTTCTTCATGTATTTATAGAAGATTTTTTTTATATTTAAAAAAAAAAATTATTGACCAACGGCTATTTTGGCTATAAAAATAGCTGTTGGCCAACGACTATTGTTTTACCCATTTCTACAGTTAAATGTAAAAATGATTATTAACAAAACAAATAACCAAAATAACTATTTGTTTAACATATGTATTGGAATATAAATAAGAAACAAATAAATGGGCAAAACAGTTTTAGCTTTTCATATGGCTCATAGGAGCTGCTCTTTAGGAAGTAACAGAAACTGCCAAGCTGTTTGCAATGAAAGGAGGTCTGCTGGTACTCGTACTACTATTTCGAGATTCCTATCCAAGGGCATCAAGCTAGAATCAAATTCTCAAAACATGTTTTTTTTTTTAGAGTTCTCTAATGAATCTTGACTTCTCCCCCAGGTATCGATGTCACCTGGTGCTGCGATAAGGCTAGCAAAGAGACAGTATATTATACTTTGCTACTCTCATAAAGCAATCTATGTTTGACCAAAAAAAATTATAATTACATGTTCTAAATCCACCTCTGCTAAGACTTTGATTTTCTTGCTGCACGTACATGTTCTTTACCAGTGCAGGAGAGCGTTATCTATCCTCAGCTGTTCGACTCCATTAGATGTGAGGCAGATATCATGACTGTCAGTGGAGCCACATAAGCCATACTTCAAAATTTAAGAAGTTGAAATCATCTCTCTTTCAATTCAGAAATTAAACTAATGGCTTTTTTTTCTTATAACCATTAGATAAAGGTAAAAAAAAATTGTTGACTGAATGCATCCCTTGGCACTTGAACAGTTAACACTTTTCAATGAATGCATCCCTTGGCACTTGAACAGTTTTAACACTTTTCAATCAAATATCAGATGATAATTGCTGCTTAACTGTGATGACATATAATTGCCAAAACCTACAATGCAAGAGGGAATAAAACTCGAGAAGAAATAATACGAAGATAGTTGATATTTAAGACTAGAATTAGGCAGGGACCGCGACTTGCGCAGCCCCCTCGACCACAAATTATGACGCAGGCTCTCCCTTTTGGGGAGACCTTAAGCCAGCACCCCTCCTGTGTGCAATGGAAGTCACTGACCTAGACCATAGGTCTTCTTGATCACCCATTGATCCCGTCCAGGTAAGTATGTTCAACGTTGGTATGTGCTTCTAATTTAAACTACATGTCTTATCTCATTATTTATCCTTTGTCAATGTGGGATTTGTCGAGTAATCTCCGAGGCCTTCCTCCAACCCTGCATCACTAGAAACTCAAATACAATGGTTGTTTCCGAGTGATTTGAGATTATTAGTTATGTGTTCTTGGAAGGTAATATGAAAGATGATGAAGCATTTCCATTCCAAGTTCCTGGAGACAAGAATGGCCTTCAAAGGATTTATTTTTTTAATGGTTTTTCTGGGATAGGAATATGGACTTTCAGGATCTTAGTTTTCTGTTCTTGACTATTATGACTACTAGACCAATGAATGTTCCCCTATTGGCCGATTCTGTGAGACTTGTTAGCAATCTGACTTTGTAAAAAGAGCTGGGCTATTGCTTAATGCTTATCCTCACAACGGAACCTGATTTACCTCGAATGGAAGATGTTGTTCACATAATATATTGAATTGCCATTTCAAGGGTTTTGCCCAGTTGATGACATGGATTTTGAAAGCAGGAAGTTATGAGTTCAATAAAAAAAATGCAAGAAAAAATAAATTAAGAATAGTAATTAAGAGATATTATTCATGAATTATGTCCACATTGTTTCATTTTTTTCTCAATCCTCTAAATTTCTGAAGTTGCAGGTATTTCAGAAAGAAACCGAGGAGGGCAAGGGCATGATCAAGAAAGATGTTACCGAAGATAATCAGCTGCTGCTCATTTGTACTGTTCATGTCATCTTGGTCTCAAATGACAGTAGTATGCGCCACCCTTTTTTCTTGCAGGCCTCTGATGTTGATTGGCCATACCTCAACAACTGTCGACGGTTGTGTTGACGCCAAGCTAGAAACAATGGATCCTTGCTCTGGTGTTAATAAAGACAGGCACAGAAAATGTTGGCTTTCAATTTCTTAATGATCAAAATTGCGTAAAATGATCTCGATGCCGCAGAGAAGGGCTTGATTACTAAAGAAAAGATCAGAAACAAAAAATTATATCCAAGAAGTTTGTTGGTTTTGCCACGTAGATTATGCAATTATACACCAACAAAAAGTGTGTATGTACACATGTCGACCATGGATACTGTCATCTGAAGAGTCCCCATATGACATGGCTACATTAACATTTATAACCAAGAATCAGTCTTGGTTCTGGTTACGTTTGATATAAATTGGCTGCGCGTCCTTATTTAGGCTGCAACGGGTAATACCCGACGGAATTAGCTCTACTTGACAGAGATCCTGCCAAGGGCCATGAAGCTGGCATTGTGAGATTAGCTTCATAACCCTTTGCTTCTACTTGACAGATCCTGCCAAAGGCCATCATCCTTGATAAATCTGATTGTGTGGTTGGAAGGCCTTACAGTTCATGTTTAGCTAATCAGTAGAAAGTGCAGATGTAAAATAAGGAAAACCTGGCCATGTCATATGGGGACTATTCATCTGACAAATTTTGTAGAATCAGTAGAAAGTGCTGAAGTGAAATGATGAAAACCTGGCGAGTGATGGATTTTTGATTTGAAGTTGAAGTTCCACAATTAGATATTCCTTGCATTAACAGGGGAGGTCAAGCAATGAAGTACTGTTTGGATGAGGCATAGCAAGTTGTAAGAACTAGATAACTGATTTCCCAGAATCATCAGCAGCTACGTCCTCAATATCTACGAGCAAAGTAGAAATAGGAGACTGACAGCGCCCGCTACGAGGGGCCTCAGCTTCATTCATATTGACGTCCAAATCTATAGAAAATATGGAACTACAATTAGGCAGGGGCCGCGGCTTGCGCAGCCCCCTCCAACCACAAATTTTGACGTAGACTCTCCCACTTGGGGAGACCTTAGGGCAGCACCCATCCTCAGTGCAATGGATGTCGCTGACCTAGGCCATGGACCTTATTGATCACCCATCGACCCCGTCCAGGTAAGTATGTTTCAATGGTGTTTCCTGCTTTATATTTATACACGTGGCCCTTTGACTCTTCACCTGTTTATCCCATGTGGGATGATTTGTTTGAACAAGCTTGGGCCAGCCTTAAGCTCAACTCCAACAGGCAACAACCTTCCTCTTGATCTTGTTTCAGTATATGCTATTATCATGGCCAAGCATGATATAATTCATTAATTAGAGATTGAAACGGTTTCTGTCCTGATAAAATTCATAACAGAAGGTATTCTTGCGGGCCTTAAGTTTCCACTACCTATTATGTTTAGTTGGCATTCTTGTTTGCTACCATGCTTTCTTCTATTCTGTTCTTTTGCTGGCTACTGAAAATTTTGGTCTTCCTTTTACAAATTCAGAATGTGGAGTTCTATGCGATAAAGAAAAGCTTGGAACAGCAATTGCCAGGACTCTTCTTCATCAGGAAAATAAATCCCACAGCCCTATACGATAAGGCAAAGCTTGAACTACAATTGTAAGAGCTCTCCTCCATTGAAAGGAGAACCCTCCAAAAATTGGCGTATGCCACTGTTTGAGGCAAGCACACTGTGATTTTTCCTTCCCTTCCAGACTTGATAGATGTAGGAGCACCAAGTTCTTGTATTCGCAGGATATAAACAAGAAACTTGTATTGCAGAAAAGAAATAACCCGAGTAAACTCTCCCTCCCAATCTCCAACCTGTTTAGAAATTCCACTTTTCTGTAAACCACACTTGTCATATATTCTTAGTAAAGCTGCAAGAGAAGAAAAGGTGACCCCTGTAATATAGAATTTGCTTACATAAAGGACAAGTTATATCAGTATTTCTCCCCCCATTGCCACTGCCTTGTTTTTGTTGACAATCTGTTCAGAATAGAAAGTCAAAGTATAGAAGTAATTCTGAATGAGCTTATGTTAGGCAATATATTTCTCACTAGATTCTTGGCATTTCGACGTGAAAACTTTCCATCAGCAGCTTCTCTGCATATAATACAATCCTCATCATCATCATCATCATATCTGGGGATATAATACCATAAACGACCGTTAAAATATTAACCCCAACATACTGAATAACATTAGCAATTGCAGCATTTAACCAACTTGAAGCATTAGTAAATTTTCGGTTCAGTTCAAATGCCACTTGAAGCAAGCCAATGTGACTAGCCACAGCCAGTTTCCCAGCATTTTCTGGTCTTTTTGCCAACTTTATAGCAACATCTGTGGTGGCACCAGACGATATTCCCACCAACATGGAAAAGGCTTTCATCATAAATGGAGAAATATGATGTCCATGACAGTTCTAGGCATACCAGCAAACCTTCTTTCAAAGCAATCAGCTTGTTAGTTTCAATGGCTTGATACCTTGATACCTAATATGTAATAGCAGCAACATGAAAGCTCTGTAAAACGATATATTCCTCATGAAATGTTAAACAGATAAGCTGTTTTATGCATGGGTGCTGAGGGCTACGTCAAGTTCTGGCGGAGCTTGATGCCACCCACCGACCAGATACATATAACACGCACTGTCCCATGAAGATCGTTTGGCTGCATAAATTCCAATGCCTCGACTTCGACTCCGGTCCGACACGGAATTAGGCACACGCGCGGAAAGTGCATCTCGAATGGTATATATATGTGCCACGAGCGCCATGTCTGCATCTTCAGTTTGACATGATTTAATTCAGTTCAGCCCCTGATTCTTTCTCTTTTACTGATGTTAGTCTCTGAGCTTCTAATCAAGGTATGTAGACCTCCTAACCTTAAATTCCTGGTTTAATTATCATTCTTGTGTGATATTTTCTTGATTATTAAGTGGTGTTATGGAATCTTTTCCCTTAATGTGATTTATTCCTGATATTGGGTGATTATTCGGATTGTTACTTGTTTGATTGGACTTAATCGAATAATATAAAACTTTATGCACTGGTTGGTAATGCGGACAATGATAGGATGGGTACCTGATAGGGTTTCTAGTTCAAATACTCTCAGGTCTGACTCATCTCACATTACTGGTGTATCTGCTGAAAGTCACTGGAGATACCTTCTTGAAAATATTTGCAGTGTTGTACTGCTAGTAATAGGTACGTAATTTTCATGTATTTCTATTGATGCTGTGCTTGTGATTGATTCTTGATAGTAAGACCTCTACCTGGTTTTTATATGCTAAATGGTTTGGTAGCTGAAATATGCAATCTTTGATCTTTTTAGACCTTTGAGTAGTTTGGTATTTTCCTGGCAATGTTCTCTTTTTGCTGGCTATAATTCCTTTTGGTATTCTGGAATCATCTGGGTTTGAGATTTTCTTTAAAAAAATTGTCTATTGTAAGTGTCTGCTCTATTTGGTTGTCAAAATTCTATAAAGAAACTTGTGAGCACAAAAAATTCTCTGTTTTATACTTTGTTTTTGCAACTAGGTAGTTTTTATGAAGAATCCCTTGAGCTTTTGGTGATTTTATGTTGCAAATGAACTGTTGGGTGTTCTCAATATTTGACTTCTTCAAGGATTGTTTGGCTGTGTGAATTGTTGTAAACATTTTTCCTGACGTGCAATTTTCCATGAGGACATTCTTGACCTGTTCTATTATCACATTTAATGTATCATTTCGGGGCTTTTGATAAAAAGAATATCTCATATCTGTGATTTGTTGATAAAACCATAAGAAGTATTTGCCTGGTTTTATTTACTTGATCTTGGAAGTGAGAAATTACTCGCACAATTGAATGCCTAAGATTTGCAACTTGCAGTTTCTTTCATTTTTTCTATTTCTCCCTGACTTCCTTGTATGCTTGCAGATTACCTGGAAAGATATGGAGAACAACTGTGAAATCAAGAAAGATGTTACTGAAGTAAAATTTTCTCATGCTTCCTTGTTGCTTTTAGTCTTATATGAAAACAATCTTGCTTATGTTGTGATAAATTCTTCTTCCTTTTTCGTTGGGACATCTGCAGCTGATAGGCAATACCCCAATGGTATATCTCAACAAGGTTGTGGATGGTTGCGTTGCTCGTATTGCTGCTAAGCTTGAAATGGTGGAACCTACCTCTAGTGTTAAAGACAGGTCTTGTCTTCGTCAGTTGTATATTTTCTCCATGTAAATGCAGAGCTGAAACCTTTCATCTTGGAATTTATATTGTGGATTTTCATTTTTGACATTCAGAATTGCATATAGTATGATCAAGGATGCAGAAGATAAGGGCTTGATTACACCAGGAAAGGTTAGTCTTAAAAATTCTGCATATCTATGCTCTATTAGGTTAATCATAGATATCAACAAGTCCTCTTTAAGTCATATTAACGAATTTTAACACCAATATCACATGCAAATTTTTCAATATATGCATGTATACGCAATGGAAGGTACACATAGATAATCCTAGTTATTTTTTGTGAAACGTGGGGAACGTATGTATGTATGTATGTATGTATGTATGTAGGTCAGTCACTAAGAAGTAAGAACTAACAAGTTTCCCTTGTTTCTGGATATGTTTGAATAATTTTGGCTAAAGACCATACTCATTGAACCTACCAGTGGCAACACCGGCATTGGATTGGCGGCCATTGCTGCAATGAAGGGTTACAAACTTATACTGACCATGCCTGCTTCAATGAGTCTTGAGCGAAGAATTGTGTTACGGGCTCTTGGAGCTGAAGTTTGCCTTACTGATCCAGCCAAGGCCTTTGAAGGGGGACTTAAGAAAGCTGAGGAGATACTAAGTAACACACCTAATGGGTATATGCTTCAGCAATTTGAAAATCCTGCCAATCCAAAGGTATGATCATGTTATGGAACTTCTGGAGTGTGGGTTGGTTTATGAAAGGATTTCAAAAATAGTTAGTTTTTTATTTATATAGATACATTATGAAACCACTGGCCCAGAAATATGGAAAGACTCGGGAGGGGAAATCGACATCCTGGTCGCGGGAATTGGGACTGGAGGAACTGTGACTGGAGCTGGGAGATTCCTCAAGGAGAAAAAGGCAGCTATTAAGGTTGGCTGTGCATCCTTGTGCGCGTGTTGAGAATTGAGACAGTGAGAGAGAGGGAGTTCTGATAATCTTCATATCAATCGGGTGCTTTATGTGCAGGTGTATGGCATAGAGCCTGTTGAAAGTGCTGTATTGAGTGGAGGAAAACATGGTAAGTATGACACTCTTTCAAGCTCTAGTTCTTTTTTCTTTCACATACAGTTGCATTCTTGTCACCATTTGTAATTCTTGTTGGTTCTAGTGTTGAAGGTTATTGCAAGAGGAAGTGCAGAACCCTACACATCAACCTTTTCTGTTAAATGATACCTTTTCCGTTAAATGATCAACGTTGCGTAGCTTAAAATTTTTCCCCTCTCCATGTCGTTCTTTTTAAGATTGACAATGTTCTCATTATGATTGTTTCTCTTGTAATCATTGCTTGTTAAAAATGTCAAAGGCCCACATCTAATCCAAGGAATTGGTGCTGGGATCATTCCTAGTGTTTTGGATGTTGAGATGCTAGATGAGGTTTTTCAGGTAAGTTTGAAACTACATATTAAGTGGTGGTTAATGAGTCTCTTTTTGTGTCATTACATTTTATCAACAACAGTGGAATGGAAAACTGTCATGAGACTAGGTTTACCTTTGGTGGTAATTCTTCTTTAGGTATCAAGTAAGGAAGCTATTGAAACTACCAAGCTGCTTGCCTTGAAAGAAGGTTTGCTGGTAGGTTCCCAGGTTACAACTATCAAATCCTCCTCCCATGATCTTGTGTGAAAAAAGAAAGTAACCCTCCATGAGCATTTCTGCAGTTTCCATTCATGATAGATTTTAGGATTTATCTTTCACTTCTTTTTCCCTTGTAGGTTGGGGTATCATCTGGGGCAGCTGCTGCTGCTGCAATAAAGGTAGCTAAGAGGCCAGAAAATGCTGGGAAACTCGTTGTTGTAAGTTCTATTGCCTACTGCAAATTGGTATTAAAGCTCATGATTGATTTTACAATATACATGTTTACGCCTTCTTAGCTTTTCTGCCTTAGTATGGACGATCATGTCAGGGGCACACCAGCCGCTTAAAACAGTAGTTGATTGCTTAATTTGCATCCAACTCAATTAATTATGTTATTTCTTTTGCTTGCCATGCAGGTTGTATTCCCTAGTTTTGGAGAACGTTATTTTTCTTCCAAGCTTTTTGATTCCATTAGGCAAGAGGCAGAAAACATGACCTTTAATTGAATTGAAACTGTAACTTCAACATTTCTTGTATTTTAGAGCGTCGGACCTGGAAATAGAGCTAGTAATAGTTTGCATGATCAATTAATAGCTGATGACACCTGAGAGCTGGTATAGTCATCAGGCATGCAGAAGGGCTGGCAATGGTTTCAGCTCACAAAAGGGGCTCATCCTTCCACCATGTAATCTAGGCATAAGCTGCATGCAGCTATACTGTATCTGACTGACTTTCAGCTTGCCCTAGCTCTTGACTTGCATATAAAAGTGCAGAATCTTGTTGCTTATTAAAGATCACGAGAAACCAGTCTAAGACTTGCCTTATTTTGGAAACGTTGTTCAAGCATTAAAGATAAAACAAGGGGTTTCTCCATCACATTTCTAGAAACTGTAATCCTTGAGCCCATAGCCTAGCATATTTAGCTAAGAGCTCTGGACTCCGGAGGGTAGGTCTTGCCTATACTGATAAATATAAATGATTTATCTTACTTTTGTTTTCTTAATAAACGGCTGCCTAAAAAGTCATCAGCCTTTTATATGTTGCGATAGTTATTAAATTTTAAAGAGTTTTTTATTTGGAAATTTATTGTAATAATATTTTTTTTTATTAAAATTTATTTTTAATATTAATACATTAAAATAATTTAAACATTAAAAATATATTAATTTGAAGTAAACCAAAAAAATATAAAAATTTTAAAAAATCACTTTTGAAATAAAAAAAACAAATTTTTAATCTTTATCTTTAATCAACAAATTAGGTCGAGTCATAAAAAATTAAAATTTTTTAATGTATAATTTTGACTTGGAATTTAACCAAAAAAATAACTTTAGAATTTTTAATTAGGTTTGCTTGTTTGCTAGACAATTTTTTTTTGGAAAGTAATTTTTATAGAAATTGAATTTTAAAAAAATAAATTATTTTTTGATATTTGATAATATTATAAAAAATTAGTTAGGAAATAATTTTTAATATTTAGTTATACCATAAAAAATGAAATGAAAAACAACATCTAAATTTTTATTTTTTTAAGTTTATCTAACATATATTTAACATGAATGCAACTATTTGACTATTTGCAATAAAAAATGAGGTATAAAATGTATAATTATGGGGAAAAAAGAATTTATTATATCATATATTTATATATAGCTTATTTTTATAAAATATAAATTTACATATAATATAAATATTTTAAATATAATATTATGGATATATAACCTTGTTAAATATTTTTTAACTTCATTTTTGAAAACCTCAAATTAATTTTTTTAAATTAATGAAAGAGCTAAATTAGTTAATAGTATTGCTTAAAGAGTTAGATATTTGGGTTTTTTGTGTGTGAAGACAAGGAAAATGAGTTTTGTGTAAGGTTACACGTGTAAAGATATGGAATATGTTTTTAAGAATTAAAAACAGAGACACCTTTTTCGTGGGAAATTATTGTTTTTTTTTGTTAAAAAATAATTTATTGGAAAGTAGTTTTCTCACAAAAGTTCTTTTATTTATTAAAAATTATTTTTTAAAACTCACTACAACTTAAAAATTACTTTACATGAAATAAATTAAGGTCATAAGTAGCTTTTCACATATAACTCGAGTAATTTTTTTAAATTATAACTCAAGATCATGTCTAATTTTCTAAAAAACAATTTAATATGAAGAAAAACTAAAGCTACTCCATGAATATATTAAAAAAAATTAAGGGCTCCATATTTATTAAAATAAATATGTATTTTAAAAAAAAAATAATAAATATAATAATTTATGCATCCGTAGAAACTTTCTTGTATGCCTTCAATTCAATAAGAGCTCAAAAGCTCATGTCAAATTAGGCCCACCAAATTATACTTGTTAAACCTGTCCATCCAATATAAAAATTATTAATTTGATAAAAAATTAAGATAAATAAAAAACTCTGCCAAACTTGATTAGCTCGGACAAAATTTAATTGAGATTTTTTTTAAAATATTTTTTTTTAATTAGCATTAATTTGTTTTTGAAATCTCATAGTTTTGTGTACATAATAATTTTTTAGAGTAAACAATCACTATTTCTTGTAGAGTAACGGACAAGATTGATATATGAATTTTGACTATAACTCACTGTCCTTGTAAACTGCTATCCAGACCTCCGCTTGGAGCGACAACAAACACCCTTCACCGAGAGAGCAAGAGTAATATGACGAAACCAGCAGGGTTGTGGGTCTATGGCTGTTGGGACTGCTTGTTTTTTTTCAGATCTCAGTTCGAGTTCGACTGGGAGTAGAGGTGATAAGTTATTCCCTTTATATTTTTATTGAGTTTTCTTTGTGGTATGCATGTCACTCATGCGATGCCTTACCTGTTTACTGGATTTGTAGGATATTTCGTGGACCGTAAAATTAATCGTGGTGCACACAATCTGCCCCAGACACCCACACTAATCTAAAAAAAAAAGTGATATAACGAAAGGTTCAAAAACATTGTTACAGGAAACTATTATGGATAAGTACTTACAAATATCAATTATCATTATTTTTTACTTTAGTTGAAAAGGAATAGAATAGGTCAATGCATACATATAATGCAATAAAATAAACCTAAGAAAAAACAATTCCTAAAGCTTATCTTATCTTTTATATGTACGTGTATGTATATATATATATTGATATGTATATATAAAAAAAAATTAAATTTTTTGTGAGAATAAAAATTAACTTACGCCATATTTGTTTCTGGAAAGTAGTTTCCAGGAAATTATTTTTCAAACTTTTTTATATTTGTCTGCCATTAAAAAAGTTAGTTAACGAAAAACACTTTTCAGTCAATGAAAAATTTGGTTTGATTTTTAGAAAAATATTTTTTTTGACTGTGTTTGTTTTTTGAAAAGTGATTTTTGAGAAATCACTTTCCAAACTTTTTTTGTTTTTGTTTGTCATTAGAAAAGTTGGTCGATGGAAAATACTTTCTAGTTAAAGAAAAATTTAGTTTTGTTTTCAAGAAAGTGTTTTCCTAAAAAATTTGGATGAAAAACACTTTATGAAAGTTGTGAAAAATTTAAAAATATCATTAGTTGTTGATTATATCAAATTTGATCCTTAAACCTTTGATTATTATATATATTTTGTTTTGAATATTTATTTTTCAATTTCATCTCTTAAAATTTAATTTTTATATTAATTTTGGTCTTTATTTTTATAATTGCTATTTACTTTTTATTTATTATTTTTTATTAAAATTTTTTATTTATCAAATTTGGTCCTTATTCTTTTGATTGTTACTTATTTTTATTTGAAATAATTCATGCAATATTGATTATTATTATTTTAATTTTTTTTATATTTTAATTTTTTAATTTTTTAGATTTGATCTTTATTATTTTGATTATTATTTATTTTATTTGAGATAATTTATAAAATTATTTTAAATAATTTATAAAATTATATTTTTTTCAATTTCATTCTCATTTAATTATTTAATTTGTAAGATTTGTTCCTTATTATTTTAATAAACTTGAAAAAAATAACATATTAATAAGTTATTTTCCAGCTCATAATCAAATATTAGAAACTGTTTTCCAACTTATTTTTCATTATATTACCAAGTATCAGAAATTAATTCATTTTAATAATTGTTTTTTTTAAAATTATTTTCCAGCAAACAAACAAGGTTTTTTAGTTGTATTTCCAACATATCTTTTATTTTTTTAAAATGATATACGTGTAATAAAAAAATTAATGATTTATAATATGCTTATCTTATATTTATATGTATTGTTTTTAAATTTTTGTTTTTTAATTTTCATACGTTGACTCTTGTAAAAGTAACCCAGAACCTGATTTTTGGCCGGGTAAACTCTGGAGTCGGGTCTGAACTTTCAAATCTCACACGTGTTCTCCACACGTACAGAAAATAACAGATCTACTCCCTCTCACTACCCTTTCTCTCGCTCTCTCTCGTTTTTTTACTTTCAAGAAAAAGAATTAATTGATCGATCTCTCGATGTTTTTGTTTTCAAAACCCTAAATTCACCAATTGATAATCAAATTCAAATCAAGAAAACGCTTTTCGAGCCATGGCGTTCATGGCAGTATTGGAATCCGATCTCCGAGCTCTGTCCGCCGAAGCTCGCCGACGTTACCCTGCCGTTAAAGATGGCGCTGAGCATGCCATTTTAAAGGTACACCTTCGAATTCAAACTAAAAAATCACACACATTTGTTAACAATTACTACTGATTTCTTTATATCGGTGAAAGTGTATTGGTATTTCTTTTATCTTGAATTGTTGCAAATGTAGCTTCTTTAAGCTCACGCAATCGCCTGTAATTTAGCGTTTGATAATTTAATGCCGTTTGATATAAACAGATGTGTTTAGTAGGATTTTTTAAAAAGAAACCAGTGCCGGGAAACTGAGCTTAAAATAGTGATTGGAGTTAATTACGTGTTGTTATTTTTTTGGGAACCGAAGTCGTTTGAATTTGGCATTTTTAACATCTGAAATAGAATAATTTAGTTTTGAGATTATTTTTACATACACAAATACGAATTTTAAGTTTATTTTCCGGACGATGACATGGTTGAATAGAGCTTTTAGTTTGCTTGTGCATTTGAATCGCAATTTAGCTTTTTTCTTAGGAAAAAAAAATTGTAACCATTCTGCAGAGTTCAAAATGTTGATGGGCGGAGTTGCATGAAGAATTTGGGGTCATGTTTATATTATCGTTAGTTTTTGTAGTAGTCCAAGTTATGTTTCATACTTGGAATTTGAGGTTAAATAATAGTGCATACAAATTTTTAGTAGTTTTTTTCTTTTCAAATCTATATGATGGGAATGGAGCCATGGGTTTTGAAAGTCAATGTGTTGTTTCTTGCCATTGATCTGGAAGCTGAGCTTGAGTCTTTCTTTCTTTCTTGGGTGTTGTTCTTGCAGCTTCGATCGCTATCAAGTCCCAGTGAAATTGCAGATAATGAGGATATTATGCGAATATTTTTGATGGCTTGTGAGGTTAGGACAGTAAAGTTGAGTGTGATTGGACTTTCCTGTCTGCAAAAGCTCATATCCCATGATGCAGTTGCTCCATCAGCACTGAAAGAAATCCTTTCTACATTGAAAACTGTAAGTTTGTAATTGTATTAGCTTCTACTTTAAAATTGTTTTAGCATTCACTAAAACTGCCTTGAAATGGGCCTACATTGAACTGCCTTGTGCTGAATGTTTTGCTAGGCAATATACATACATGCATACATGTGTGTGTGTGTGTGTTCTTCCCACGTTTAACTTCTCATTGATTATAAGGTTGTAAGAGTTAGAAAATGGATGTGAATCATTTTTCATTTTAAATGCTCAAGGAAATTGTCCCGTGACACTGTAATAGAATATTAATTAAGGAAATAGTTAGAAAATAAATCAGCAAGAATCCAAGCCGGGATGTCTTCCAAATGCTAATAATTATCTATTTTTCATGATTTATTCATTGAGAAGAAAAACTTGTCTTGTATAACTATCAATATCGGTAACGTAACAAATTAAGAAGTGCTGTGAGGATAAAGGGAAAGGGACCAATGGGAGTCTGTTTATAAGCAGCAGTAAACAATGCAGATACCCTATCTATATCTTCAGTTGTTCCTATAAGTTTTTGGACGTAGCTTGGGCATAGGCTCCTTCTTGGTCCTAAACAACTAAATTACTTGCATTGGTCCCTTTAATGAAGGGACCATTTATGAACATTGAACTTACTTGCCTGCTTTGAAGGAGAGGTTACCAGAGCATCATGTCCCATATAATCCTGACAAGGTTACACTGATTTTTAATCATGTCAGAAGGATATTTCTTAGGCACTCAATTTGTAATTGTGAACTCTTATCAAATACTTTGATGGTTGTTATTTTCAATCTGTGTGTTCTGAATCTTCTCCATGAATGACTTTTAATATTCCTAAACTTGATTTTTGCTGATTTTCATAATTTCTAACGAGCTTCTCCACATGCAAGTAGGATCTATTGTTATTACTACTGGTCAGTTAAGGAAATTATTCCTGCATATCGCCATCAAGGTGTTCATGGACAAAAAAATTTAGTCTTTCTACAGAATGTTTCCTATCAGAAAATTATATTTAAATATGTATTCTATGTGGAAATTATGGAAGATAATTATTTTTCTTTTGAAAAATAGGCATATTAGTATTCCTGATTGCTTGATTTTCTTGAAAAAAATATAAAATAGAAACTTGATTGGAAATCTTATATATCGATCATCTCCTCTATGCAGCATGCTGAAATGGCAGATGAGAGTGTTCAACTTAAGACTCTACAGACTATATTAATAATATTTCAGTCACGTTTACATCCTGAAAATGAGGTAATGATCCATCATTTAGTTCATCTCCCCAGTAAGTGTGCAGAATGCCTTGTACCTGGAACGAGGTTGGTAACCAGATCAAAGCCCGATGTGTTAAGAAAAAAAATATTGTGGCAACTCTGTTGAATTATTGACATACTGAAATTAGAATGCATGCTTTTCTCTTTCAGACTTTTGATCACAAGAGCACATTTACAAACTTAAGTTAGCATATTACCAAGAAATCCTGCGTATATTGAATATTGTAGGTCTCTGATCAATATGACTGATCAGTAATATTAAGCACATAAAAGTTCTCTGATCAATATAATCTATTAGTAGCATTAAGCATATATTTCCATTTATGCTGATGTGCTCATTTATTTGAGATCAGCTGGAGACTGGAATGGAATAAAATAGACATAAATACAGTATATACTTGTACCTTCAATTTTCTGAATTTGATTCTCCACTTATTTAAGAAACTAATTTAGGATGAGCTTAACTTTCTTTGCCCTATTGGTGAGTCTATTTGCTATCCAATAGTTTGAGTAAAGCTTTGGGGTTGTCACAAACACACCCACAACAATCAGTTTTGCTATTGCTCATAAATGGATGTAGTTTTTTTTTTATATATTTATATTGTGCAAATGGAGCTATATATTTGATTTAATGGAACTAGTTTATTTTATAAAAAAAAAATATTGGAAATTGTTGGATTCAGATGCATATAAAATATGAGGAGTTACCTGCATGTATCTGATATTTCCCAGTTGGAATTGCATTGGATTTAGTTCATCATCTGTTATCTTAGTGTAGAACAAAAATTTGCTCTTTAATGGCAAGAATACTGTTGCAATTGTTGATTTGCGCAACCAAAACTCCTGAGTTCATTAAATGCGAAACTAGTTGAACATTAATATCAAACTTGAATTTTATTTAATAGTTTAAATTTTAATCTAAAAGACATGCCGGAGGAAATAAATTTCGTGAGCCTGAACCTGAATATGTTTATCGTATGTGAACCCAAATCCATAGTTTTAGCTGCTTAACATATTTCTCTTTTATGTGATGTAGGATGTTAAGTTTCTCTGGAAATTTTTTTAGATGTAATAATCAAGGCACAAATTTGGCATCATTGTGTGCTCGCTAATTTTTTCCTTTTAATTTGTACCTTATGTTTTGTATTTCTGATTTTGGGTTGGGATGGGGATATTACAAGCTTTTGTGCTTTAAACATTCTATTTATCTCAGGCGAATATGGCACAAGCCCTTCATATATGTCTTCGGCTTCTTGAAAATAACCGATCCTCTGATAGTGTGCGAAAGTAAGTTCAATTATTGGCAAACACATCTTAAACTTCAAGAGGCCTTCCAGCCACTCTTTTCTTCCAAAATTCATCATTCATTAATGATTAACCTCTTTATTTTGAGAGATGATGCCATACATTTCATCTGTTAATCATATAATTGTTTTCTTTTTCAGCACTGCTGCAGCTACCATCAGACAGGCAGTAGCATTGATTTTTGATCATGTGGTTCGTGTCGAGTCTCTTCCAGTGGGAAAGTTTGGTTCCGGAGGTCATATTTCTCGATCCAGTTCAGTAACTGGTGATGTTAATCGCAGCATCAATAATTCAGAGTAAGTATTTTTTCATGGAAATCATATGTGACTCAAAACATTCTATTTCTTGTGCTTGGGGGTGTCCATGTCATTCATAAAGGGAACTCTTAATACATATTTATCGATGTGTTCGACGTTTATGTTTTGGGTATATCTGCTTCCAACCAATTAAATAAATTTGAATATGAGGATAGCTCCACATGAGCTTTGAAAGGGGAGGGAGTTATATGTTGCATGAACATACTCCTTTTTTTTTTTTTTTTTGGTATGGAGAGTTCTTAGAATGTGCATTATGTCATATCCATGTATTTAACTTCAGCATGAACAGGTCATGGGAGCATGAAATTGTTTCCAGAGGGCAATCATTGACGAGGGAGACACTAACAAATGCTGGAAAGCTTGGGCTTCGTTTACTTGAAGACCTGACAGCTCTTGCTGCAGGTGGATCTGTATGTGCTATTTGAAGCTGTTAAATATAGTCTCTGTCACTGAATTTCACATTTGATGTTTTATTTTGTTGTGATTATTTTTGTTTCTTAGGAATCATGTTAGTGAAAGCTGTTTAACTAATTTTTCCATCTGACAGGCGATTTGGTTACATGTCAATTCTCTCCAACGGATATTTGCTCTTGATATACTTGAGTGAGAAATTTATCTCTGCTCACAACATTTCATATTTCTTTGCTATATATTGAAGCTTCTGGATTTCCTTGGTGTCAATAATCATGAGAAACAACTCACAATATTTCAAAATCTTCTTGCTACTGAACCAAAACTGCAGTGTTTCTTTTGCATATCTATTTTTCATTTTTCTTAATGCTTCTGTTCTGCAGGTTCATTCTATCCAATTATGTGGTTATTTTCAAGGTTTTGGTTCCTTATGAACAGGTGATTTATTATATACACTTATCTTGGTTATTTTTGGCATGTTAGTAGATCTTTGGCTAATTTAAAGTTTGCATGGAAACTCTACAGGTTTTGCGTCATCAGATATGTTCACTTTTGATGACTTCACTTCGTACCAATGCCGAGGTAGCTTCTCTTTTTGAAACAAGTGGATAAAATCGTTGATCTCTTGAAGAATTTCACTTTTACACATTTTACTTGCGCTGTGTGCAACCTGATTCAGCTTGAAGGAGAAGCTGGAGAGCCTTCTTTTCGTCGGTTAGTGTTGAGATCAGTTGCTCATATTATCAGGCTGTACAGCGCTTCCCTTATCACTGAGTGTGAGGTATGTTCAACTATGTTGTAATTTTAATCTTGAATGGTAAATTCAATGGGTACTTGAAAACAAATTTGAATATTTCTTCCAAAGAAGATTGATATATTTTGGTTGTGATTGGTGGGTGTACCTTCTAATCTCCCATGGCTGAAAAATCAATTGCTTTACCAATTACACTGTTCACTCATGAGTGAATCATTATATCATCATTGAGTATTTGAATTAAGTATACAGATTACATTGCTATACCTGAATCAATTTGACTCAATGCTTGCACTTAGACCTTTTCCCCAAGCTTCCTTCTACGCTCCTAGAAGTGGAGAGGGTTTTCACTCCTGTTGAGAAAGAATAAATGCCCTATCTGAGCTTCCTGGAATGCACATCAGCTATGCCATCAGAGACTGAAGAGAGCTTGGAATGATCCTCCACTTGCTAGTTGGGAAATATCATCGCTCCAATTGATAATAGAAGAAAAATTCTGATTAAAATCCTCTTAGAGAAGCCTTATTGCTATATGCTTCTTGAATTATAAAGATATTGTCACAGTTACTAAGCCTTGCATCTCCATATGTCTATATTCTCTTCTGAACTTTCCAAGACTTGACAGAGTGCATGAATTTCTCCTTTTCTCATCATTCATTGTTTTATCAGAATTCTTTTATGACACAACCAATCTAGAAATTCAGATAGCCTTTTGATTTATAATCATTAATCATATTTAGGGCATTGTTTTTAGGAAATTTGAAAACAATATAAATTGCTCATTTTGTGAGATAGAAAATATAATGAGAGGAGGAGGAGGCCTGGAAATGTTTGAGAAAGGAAGATAAATGATATAAATCTTTGGGCTGAAGGCCTGGGCTGGAGTAAGAGCTCACAAAGTGAAAAAAAGAAAACAGCACAAACAATTTAAGATATGCAGTTGTCAGATAAACAAGATAACTCTTTTTGGCAGCACTTTCTTGTCTTCTCCTTTTTCATTCATTTACAGAAATGTCTGCCAAGGTGTTGATGCGAGTTCTGAATAACATTTCTGGCTTTAGTTCTTCATAATTTACTAATTGATCCTAGTAAAATGCTATAGTATGTTATTCTTCTAAATTGTGATCTACCTATCCTTTTTCTTTCCTGGATAACTTCCCCTTCTTTATCGTGGCTTGCACTCCTAATAAAGGAGCTGCCCATGTTCACTATTTAGTTCAAGTTTTCTAATCAAGTTATATTTCTCAATTTTTTTGTTAGCATATTATCACAGAAACTTCATCTCATTATGTCAGCATAGATTGATATACTTGAATAACATTTTCCTTCCTTAAATGCAGGTTTTCCTTAGCATGCTTGTGAAGGTTACTTCTCTTGATCTGCCATTGTGGCATCGGATTCTCGTGCTTGAAATCTTGAGGGTAATCTCTACAGTGGTGGTTGTTGCTTAAAGTGTGTTTGGCAGTGTGGTAACGGTTGCTTTTTAAATAACTTTTCACGTCGAAATGCATGCCAATGATGTTTTTTTATTTTTTAAAAATCATTTTTAACATCAGCACATCAAAACGATCCAAAACGTACAAACCATATTAAATTTTCGCAAAAATAAAAAATAATTTTTTTTGAATTTTTTGGGAACGCAGGTTCAACCGCATTCCCAAACAGCCCCTATTTGTATCCTTATCATGTATGAACTGTAGATGATCTGTTATTACTTATCAAAGATATTGAAAATTATAGATATTGTTGAATTTCACAGGGTTTTTGTGTGGAGGCACGGACTTTAAGAACTCTTTTCCAGAACTTTGATATGTAAGCCCATTAGCTTCATTCAGCATCTTTTGCTCCATGCTTTATGTTGCTTTCATGTTAGCAAAATCTCTCTCATTTACCAGCATTCACTTTGAAGCTATTAAAACTTAATTAGCTCAGCTTGAAATTGAACTTAAATGACAAGAAAAGGTCAATGAGGAAGATTGCCTAATTTAGTTTCATATAAATGATGCAAGATGATGATAAACTCATTTTATGTATACATGAAAAAACTTACTACTTGAAAGCATGGGCATTGACATGCTTGGAAATATGGTAGGGTTATTGACCAATAATAATATAGCAATTAAATTATTTTGTTTGTGTATTGAACTATGTGCTCTGTAACAATTGCATCTTCATCCACCTGGTAGGCATCCTAAGAACACAAATGTTGTGGAGGGAATGGTTAAAGCTCTTGCTCGAGTTGTTTCAAATGTACAGGTACAAGATATTTATGCATTTTTATGTTTGTTGACCTCCAGTAATTTCCCTAACTACTTTGCTAGAGAGACTTACTAATATTGAGAAAGAAAATTTGGGTTTCTATAACATGCTGGAGTGTGGTATCATTTGAGTGACTGATGTAGTTTCCCACCATGTGTTTCTTTTACATACCCTGTCCTTGTAGTTTCCATGTTTTTTCTTGATGCTATTTTCATATATTGAAGTCTGTTTTTGGATATGAAACTCTTGTTTGTTGGTAAAATTCATATCGATTGGCACTATAGTTCCGTTGTTGGTGGCTTTAAAAACATGTGGGCCTAAAAGAAGCTAAATAAACTGGAGATTTAGAACTGCTCCCCCCTAAGTCTGTTTTTCATACATCTTTAATGTAAATATTCTAAGTTTTCCTGCAAAGCTTGTTCCATATAGGCGGTCTTTTATATGTTGCCTAGTGTTACTTACAGATGCATTTCAGGTAAGACTAGATAGGCGGCCCGTTCTGCAGGCCACGTTGATTTTTTTAACATAAAAAACGATGCTTAGGCGCTGCTAATGTGTTTTAAAAACAGAAAAAAATCCATAACTTGAGTCACAGACCCTATTGGGTCTAATAATATGGTTTCGTTCAATTATATGATAGAAAAGCTACGACATTAAATTGACTATTTTTTTTTTGAAAAAAATGATAATGATAACCAGAAGAAATAAAAAAGTAAATTGAGAAAAAATAACGATGTTCAATCCCCAACGATCTAAATGTACAAGGATGAAATAAAAAAAATAAGCCAATAAAAAGAAGTCTAAAAAAATAAAACACTTACGAACCCAGGTAAGGCTACTAAAACTCGCGAGCTAGATCATACTAATGAGATAACCTAATAGAAAGAAAAACAGGAAAAATGATAGTTTAATTTAAAAAAGAACTGAATTTTAAAGGATGAAACCAAAAACATATAAAAAAGTGATCCATGATAACCTAATTGAAAGGAAACTGAAGAAAATCATGAAGCTTATTTTTTCAAAATGAATGTTGAAAGGTTAAATAAAAAAATAACTGAAAAAAAAATGATATCAACCTATGTTAACTTATCAAACTTTTGAACCAAGTCACTAAGTCCAACTCCCAACAAATCAAATGTCGAAGGATGAAATTGAAAAAAAAAATCAATTATCAAAAAGATCCAAAACAGAAAAGAGCAATTAAAAGAATAAATACTTAATTTGAAATGAAAAGTTAATTAGAGGACAACCTAAAATTTTGAATTGAAGGATGAATTGAAAGGAAAAATTGAAAAGAAAATTAAATTCATAAAAGAATGCAAAACAAAAAATCATAATCAAAAGAATGTGGACCATATTTGAAAAAATAACAAAACACAATTATGGATTTAAGGATGAAATTAAAAAAAAATTAGAATTTGAAAGAAAGGAAAACAATAGAAGTTAGAAATTAAACAAATGAGTACCAAAATTGAAATATCAGTAAATTAGAGGGCAACCATAAGATTTTAAATGCCCAATGTGAATTTCGAGGGAAGGAGAGAGAAAAAAAAAGAAGATAGAAGAGGCCGCCATTGACACAACACCGCCCTATGTGGAAGGAGGTGACCACTATCATGGAAGGTGGTGAACATTGTCTTGGAAGTTGGCGTTCCTCAGTCGGATGACAACTCACATGCCTTTTGAAGAGTGAGGAGGCGCCACATGGTGGCACGAGCATTACACGTGGCAACCATTTTTTTAAAATAATATTTATATTGATCAAAATACCAAATTGCCTCTAAGCCAACTTGATTATAACAAAAAAACGATGATGAAAATGTGAAAAGCCCCTTAAATTAGAAAGGCTTAAAATCTCCTTGATGAAAGCTAAATATTTTTTTTGCTTTTAAGGGCACTTAAAACATTTTACTTTTTGTGTGCTAAAAGAAGTGAATAGACTAATTTGTCCCTGTTCAATCTAGTAATGTCCAATGGATCCAGCAGAAAAAAGCAATTTACCCCCAATAGCAAGCTTTTTGAGTTTTCTTGAGAAGGGAAAAAACATTGTTCCATTTTGCCAATCCACAATGTAATGATTCTAGGGCTATAGTGTTTTATCGATACCTCTTAGTTTTTTTTTTAATATATGTGTGTGTGTGTGTGTGCTGATATTTGCAACATGTATGGGATTATGAGCTTGGCGGATTTCTTGACTGACATAATTTATTATGTGTTAGGTTCAAGAAACAAGTGAGGAGAGCCTGGCAGCTGTTGCTGGGATGTTTAGCAGCAAAGCAAAAGGTAACTTTGTATTGGAAGAGACAAAATTGATACCAACTGTACCATTCTCCAATTCTACATATTATGGGAATGTCATTATGAACATTTTTATTCATAAGTTGAATAAAGCATTCAAGGTTTTTATGATGATTATTGCTGCACCTACTGGAGTTTTGTATGTTGGAATATTGGTGTCCTTCTCGTGTTCCAATGGCTACAAGGATATAGTTGTTTTTGAAGATGTGTTCATTTTTGTAATCATGAAAAAGAAAAGAAATTATATGTTTGCACAATTTGTTTAATCAGCACATGATTACAAGCAGAGGTTGATCAATTTCATGTCAATTCTCTCTCTGTTTTTTTCTTCTTTTCAAATGTAACTGTACTGATAAAATTGTGGTTTGAAATCTGAATGTGGAGTTTTGTTAGTCATCAAAGTTTATACAATTCTGGTGCCACTTTAATCCTGTTAGGAACTATGAAGAAGTAGGTTATCTTTACGCTTCAATGAAATCTATGAGAAGCAGGTGATTGTGCTCACTGGATAAAAAAGAACTATCAACATTGGAAATAATTTTGTTTTTTCTTCTGTAATAAAGGAGGAGATAAATAGGCAAGCTGTAATGTCATATATATTTGCTTAGAAGATCTTCTATCCCAAATCCCCCAACCTTTCCAAATTAAAGGTTGATGTTCAGTTACACAAGGGAAACAATGTTTTGCATGGTAGAAATTATGTTATGCTCAAGACAAAAATTACTTTCAGTTGTGCATATAATGTAATAACTATTGGTTGTGTGAATTCTTCCTAGTTAGCTTGATTCATTTAATCTTAATCCTTTTAGTGATGTGAAAGGTAGGTGTCTCAATGAGATGTGAATTTACTCTAATGTTAGATTGTGTGGTCGTCATAACCAATTGAATAATATGTTCATTTGGATTTCTTTGAATCATGGACTCCAGTTATTATTTATTTCAATTCTTGATTGCGATAAAATATTTCTCTTCATTTTTTCAGGTATTGAGTGGATCCTTGATAATGATGCATCCAATGCTGCTGTGCTGGTTGCTAGCGAAGCCCATGCAATAACTGTGGCAGTTGAAGGGCTGTTGGGTGTCATCTTCACTGTAGCTACTTTAACGGATGAAGCAGTGGATGTTGGGGAGGTAATCCTGTGATGTTTTTTTCTTTATAAATTTCTTATTGTTTATTATAAAAAAAAAAGAAAAGAAAAGGAAGAAGAAGAGAGGTCTTACTCTCTCTTTGTACAACCAGCTTGATTCCCCCAGATATGAGTATGATCCTGTGGAAAGATATAGTGGGAAAACCACAGTTCTCTGCATTGCAATGGTTGATTCATTGTGGTTGACAATCCTTGATGCTTTGTCCCTTATTTTGTCAAGGTTTGTCAATTTTTTCTTTGTGAAAGAGGATACAGTTAGAATGAACTAAAACTACGCACACATCTGACCTATTGCTTAATGTTGAAGGTCGCAAGGAGAGGCTATTGTGTTGGAAATATTGAAGGGATACCAGGCATTCACTCAGGTAACCATGGGTTTATTTTGGTTGTTTTATATTGCCTTATCTGTTCTTATCTGACCGAACTAAATATTAGTCTTCTATCAATTTTGTACAGTTATAGTGGGATTTTCTACTGTGTTTCCTTTACCTCACAATGAACTTTGATGGTTTCCATGACTAAATTCTCAGGCATGTGGGGTTCTTCATGCTGTAGAACCTTTGAATTCTTTTCTAGCATCACTTTGCAAATTCACTATCAATTTTCCAAACGAAGCAGAAAAGAGGAGGTAAATCTCACATTTCACTAAATGGTTTCAGCTAGCCAAGTCTGATGTAGCCTAAAGCCCATGAACCATCTACTGTTGTTTGAAATGCATGTTTAGGCCAGCTTAAATGAATAGACTGTTGGTGACCTTAGTACTAGCCAGGGCTCAGGCTGTTTTCGAAGCAAGCTTTGATATACAGCATGCCTTGGCAATCCATATATTAAGCAGACCTTTGGCTAATTGTCCTCATCCACAAACCAGAGAAGGAAGAAGAATTTATTAAATCTTACACCAACTTGGGATAGACTATTGATTGGTGTCTTCTGTTCAAAGTTTAGACATCTCAGATTCCACCTGACATTTTAACATGTGTAGCTTATGTTCTTCGGCATGAGCTATACTTTAAAGATCTTAGTCTGTGGATACTGTTGAAATTCTGGATTAAATTGAGATTTCTGCAGTGCAGCACTGTCTCCTGGGTCAAAACGTTCTGAGGCATTAGTTGAACAGAGAGATAGCATAGTCCTTACTCAAAAGAATGTGCAGGTATTTGGTTTGGCTCAGTGTTTATGGCATACTTGTTTTACCTTAGCTGAACACTTGTTACTGTTGTTCAGTTGCTTGTTGAATAAGTCAGTTATGCTATCGGATCATTTATCTATATGTATGGTTTATTTCACTTGCTATTGCAATGCAGGCCTTAAGGACTCTCTTCAATGTTGCTCATCGGTTACACAATGTTTTGGGGCCTTCGTGGGTTTTGGTATGTTGGTTGCTTTCACTATTTGTCAGAAATAGATTTGGTCCACAACTCAAAGTTTATTTTCTAAAAAATATAGGTGCTGGAAACTCTAGCAGCTCTAGACCGAACAATTCATTCTCCACATGCCACCACACAGGTAATTCTGGAAAAAACATCCTTTTGGTTTGGATTTGAATCATGGTTGCTTCTTGTTGGTCCTTTTTGTGTAGAAAGTACATGATGGGGATAAGTTAAATAAAATTGACAAACTTCTCATTTGGGGTAAGCAGTGGTGGCAGTTGTTTTGTTAAAGAGCTCTGAACCTAACCAGAACTTTAAATTTATCTAATGGAGCTGTAATGTTTAACATAAGAGGAGAAGTATAGCTGAATTCAATCCTTTAAGGTTCGATATTGTCAGTTATTTCAATTTTCAGCTGTCCCCCTAAACTCTCACTGTTATCTTCCTCTAAAAGTCATAGCTACAAGAAACAAGCTCTGAAGCTCATCCCATGAATTGAAACAATACCCACAAGAAACAAAGATTCTAGGGCTAGAATGAAAACTCATAAAAGGAAATGATATTTACACAAATATCATAATTTATTCCCACTTTAAATGAATGCTCGGTAGCTGATCTAAAGCATATCATCTTTGAAATCATGGCCATTGTTACAAGGAAAATTGCAGAGCTAGGAAAAAACAGAAAGAGAACACAATTTTATTTTTTTTAATTAAATGAGAAATCCAAGGCTTTCCTATTTGAAACTTATCACGCTCTTTTTGGCCTTTTTTGAAGCACATAAGTATTTTGGCACGTCAAATACAAATCAATAAATGTGAAAATTGGTTAGGGATTTGGTGGCAGTGATTATTCTACACACTCAACCAAGTTAAATCCAGAACAGTTTCCTAATGGGGCCTGGTATGCCCACTGTACTTTCTTATGTGGTGTGAAAAATGGTAGAAGAACCGATTGCTTCTGTGAAAATGGAAAAGCATCTTCGAAAAACTGCTATAAATGGTTGCTTATATAATGAATTTCAGCATATATGAGTTTTTCATAATTTGAATAATTCTTTTTTAATCTGAGAGCTATTTAATGTTACATAAAGATGGTTATCTGAAGGGTTCTTTGTTGTTGTTTACATAAGTGCTTATAATACGTATTTCCTTACCTCCAGGAGGTCTCTATGCCTGTACCCAAGCTTACAAGAGAATCTTCTGGCCAGTACAGCGACTTCAGCATTTTGTCTTCTTTGAATTCTCAAGTAAGTAAAGCAAGTTTGGTGTGATATGAGCAAAAATCAAAACTGGTATTTGTCAAAATTCATTTTGGAAATGACCCATAAGTGTGAGCACATGTTAGGTGCTGAAGTAGGGATGGAATATATCTATGCAAGGAGGGTCCTCTTATCTTTCTCTCCCCTTGTAAAGCTTTTATGGCACAGGATTAGCCTTACAGCCCCATGGGCACTGATTGGACCTCAATTGGCCTAGAGGTTCATTCTATATGGGCTTGGAGAAATACGGCAGAACATGAGCCCAGTTGGACCATGCCATCCTACACACTCTCTTTTTGTGGCTGCTTTTCTATCTAGTAGGGTGGGATCTTTTTCCCCAGGTTTGTGCTGGGAGGAAGCTATAGGAGTTGGCAAATGAGTTTGATTTGCTCTGAGAGATTCTAGCTGGTCTCTTAGGGGGTGAAGCCATCTACAGAGTAAATAGTTGTAGGGAAGCACTCATCATTTTCTGGGGGTAAGAAATGGGCAAGGTAGCCCTTCTATTTGGTAAAACAGGAACCAGCAGCCGCAACACCTACATTTTATTAATTTTCATAACCATACTTTCTTAAGCATACAATTACCTATAATATTAATATTCTTGTAAGTGGCTTCTCAATTTGTTTCAGTGTGTTTTTTTTTTTTTTTTGGGGGGGGGGGTGGTGGACAATTTTAAGGTGCATGTTCTAACCAGTCTTTTCTTGGTTTGAGAAGCTGTTTGAGAGCTCAGCAATGATGCACATATCTGCAGTTAAATCACTTCTTTCTGCACTATGCCAACTGTCACATCAATGCATGTTGGGGACGTCAAGTGGTGTTGGGTTAGCAGTGAGCCAAAAAATTGGAAGCATCACTTTCTCGGTGGAAAGGATGATATCAATCCTTGTTAATAATCTTCACAGTATGTATTTTGGATTTTTGTGACAGGTTGTTCAAATAAGATCAGTTTTTGTGTTATTGGGAATAATCATTGATGATGCTGTGAATCCTGATTGTTGTCTCTGCCATGCAAAAACTTTAACAGTTATGTGAAAATTCAATGGTTTTCTATTCTTGACAAGATATTTATCATTTTCTTATGGTGGTGATGGTGAAGTTAGGATTTGGTTCTTTCTATGGGCTTTTTTGCTATACTAGTAGTTTAATTTTAATGCTCATGGATGTTTCTTTAATATAATATAGAACACTGATGTGCAACAGAGTTTGAGATTTTCATTTCAGTACTCGCTTTATGTATGCTATGAATCAAGAGATTCTCTTCTGCCATGGAAAACTTTTCAATGGTTAAATGAAAACACAAGTTTTCTATTCTTGACAAAATTCAAACTTTTTTATGGTGGTGATTGCGAACCTGGCTTTTCTTTGCTTTCCATGGGCTTTTTAAACTATACTAGAAGTTTGATTTTAATAATCATGGATCTTTCTTAAATATATAGAACACCAGTGTGCTACAGAGTTCCAAATGTTCATTTTATGCATGCTATCAGCTTCCTGACCATGCTCCATTTGTTACTGCAATAATTTTATTTTTTTGTGCCTGTAATATCATTTTTAGTTTCATGAGAATATCATCGCCTATTGGCATTATTTCATAAAGTTCATATGAAGTAAATGAATACAATTATTGTTAGCGTTTTAATTTTTCCTTGAATCTATTTTCATCTATTAAACTGCAGGAGTGGAGCCATTGTGGGATCACGTTGTGGGCCATTTTCTTGAGGTGATCATAATGAATATATTCAATAGTGCATAATGCTATATTGCTCTGCATCTTTGACAATGCTTGTACATCTTGCAGCTTGCTGATAATCCAAATCAGCATTTACGAAACATGGCACTTGATGCATTGGATCAATCAATATGTGCTGTTTTAGGTTCTGAACAGTTCCAGGATTATGTGTCATCCAGACTTCAGGAGATATCTCATGAAGTAAGTAAATTAGTAACTCTTTTCTCTGCTTTTGCTTAACTGTAAGAATCAATATGCTAAAGAATGGGAATTATACTGCTGATTATTATTGCACTTTACCTCTAGATGGAAGCTGGGGATTCACAGTTAAAATTACTCGAGTGTTCTGTCATATCCCCTCTTAGAGTTCTTTATTCTTCTACGCAAAGCATTGATGTCCGTGCTGGATCCTTGAAAATTCTTCTGCATGTTTTGGAGGTAAAGTGTTGCTGTTGATGATGAAATAGGATGTGTTTTTTCGGTGTCCTTTGAGTAGCTTATGCATATATTTTCTGGCTAACCCCTTTCTACAGAGGCATGGAGAAAAACTATACTACAGTTGGCTAAATATTCTTGAAATGTTAAGGTAAAACATCACTGCTTTCAATGAGTGATCCTTATTGGATTCTCTATCTTCTTGAATTTATCATTTCTTTTGTTGCTTTGTTTCTGTAAGATCTGTTGCAGATGCATCAGAGAAAGATCTTGTAACCCTGGGCTTCCAGGTTAGTAACTCTGAATGAGAGCTCCTTAATGTGCTTTCTGGTGATACCTTTTCCTTGAAGAATATGTTTTCAAAACTCTAATAAAACTTCATTCTCAAAAAAAAATAAAAAATGGAATGAAAACAAGTGCGAAAAAAAGAAGAAAACTCTAATAAAAGTAAAAGAATTATATTGTGGCGTGGCGCATAGTGTGATTAAAAGCTAGGGTTCTCAAGTTCTAAGGTTACAGACTTAAGCTGTAGAGAAATTTAGAGAAAATTCTAGTGTTTTATTAAAAGCTTGAATAATAGTCTTAAAATAAACTAGACATATCTATTTATCTTAAAATCTTTTATAAGAAAAGATTCCTAATCAAAACTAAAATCAGGATTTCTAATTAAAACTTATCTAATAAATATAATCCATCTAGTATTAGGATTCCTAAATAGTAATATACTAATTAAAAAACAAATAATTAAAGTCCAAAATTAATTAAGAAAATGATTCAAACATTAACTTCAGTCTTCATATCAGATGTTCCCGGGTTTCTTTGCGTGCTTCACTTCAGACTTGGTCTTGTCTATCTAGTTCATAAATATAGTTGTAACACACTTCATGTCATATTGGTCCATTCATTCCAGTGGTTTTGACAAGGCATTGAATTTTCACTTAAACCTCTTTATGCAATATGGAAATTCTAAAAGTGCTGGTATGCTGTAGTGCTTCAGGAAAGATTATGAAATCTCCATTTCATAAACTTATAATTCATTGTAGATATCCAATTAGAGAGGAAAACGCACGTCATGTTAAAACTTCATGATGTACATATTAAGTTCTGCTACTAAATATTAGTACCTCTGTGTAAAATGTGAGAGAAACTTGCATTTTCACACTCAAAATTTATAATGGTGGATAATGAATGAATTTTGTTAACATGAATCCAGAAATAAACTTCCTACATTTTTCATGCATGTATTCAACTTCCTGCATTATTTTTTTTCCCCTGCTCACTTTAAGGACTGATGAGAAATAATATAATATGTTACTTATAATGACTATCTCTTACTCTTCTCATGACACAACCATAATCTGAAAGTATATTTTCTTGCAGAACCTGCGTGTCATCATGAATGATGGGCTGACCTCTATTCCTGCAGACTGTCTCCATGTGTATGATTCAAAACTCTTTGCACTTTTTGTGACATGTTATTCACTTTACAAAAAAATATGTATGCTTTATCATGTATGCATACTTGTGGCATGTGGTGGTTGTGGATCTTAGATCAAGTCTGTAAAGTTGAAACACTCTAGCTATAAGAATTTAGATCTTCTAAATAACATAATGATTTTTTCATATTTTCTGCATAATCTTCTTTTCATTGAATGTTAGTCATTAATGCATTGGGCATGGTTTATTGGATGCATGCATCATGGTAGCTGTTCATATCCTGATATTCGAAGTTTCTGCAAGCATGGTACCTTTACTAAACTGTTTTTTCAAACTCAAGAAAGCTGCTTCCACAATTTCACTTCCTGCTCATTTTCAATTGTAACAAAATAGAAAGGATTCATGAAAGCTCATTGCTTGCAATTAGAAAAAAAATAGAAAAGTATACTATTAAGGATTTAGTCTGATTAATTAGGTTTATCTGAAGAAGAACAATGAAAATCTTTGTTAAAGTGAAAATAAAGACAGATTTAGGTACAGCGATGGAAGGAGGATTTTAAATCTGTCTAAAATACATTCAGAAGTATAAAAATCTTGACATTTGTTTGGTCCTGTGGCTACTCTTTGTGATAGGTCAGGGTCTATTTCCTGCACATTTGGTGATGATGAGAATTTAACCAATTCTTTATTCACGACTTTCTGTTATGATTAATGCAACTTAAGGTTGATGGCTGTTGGTGCTTTGTCATTGAACATGGCAACTGTTTTTACTGCTTTCCAATGCATGTTAACTTTACCATTAAACATGTTGATCCTGCAGATGTGTAGATGTTACTGGGGCATACAGTGCTCAAAAGACTGAGTTGAATATAAGCTTGACAGCAGTAGGTCTCTTATGGACCACGACTGATTTCATTGTCAAGGGACTTCTGCATGGACCTACTGAGGGAAAGGAAACAGGTTGAGTTCAAATTGTAAACATTTGTTTTCATTGAATTCCTATTAGCTTATCAGTTGTCTTTGCATTAAGTTCTTACAAATAAGCTTTGATTGTGCTGTGTTGTCACAAGGCGCTCGCCTATGCATCCCAGGTGAGGCAAGGCGAGGCCAAAGTGCCTTGAAAACCTCCAGGTGAGGTACTTCAACTAGGCGCTCTCCTGGAGTGAGGCCCTAAGCAAAAGAGGTGCTGCTTAGGTGCCTTTTAGGGTTTTAGATTTTAATTTTTAATTATTTTTGGGACTGGCATAACATTATTAACCCTTGTTTAGTTGCTGGCTGTAAAAGTATAAGTAAGTACAGTTTCTAATATTTTAAATTCATTTCTTTAACATTATTGAGAAGACTGAACAAGTTGCGTGAACAATTTTACATCAAACACATTGTCACTATTATTTTTATCTACTCTTTTTTCTAATTATTTCATTTCTTTTTTCTCGCTGTCCTATTATTCTCATTTTTCCACATTACTATTGTAAGGTTTTATGTTGCCAAAACATTTTGTTTTCCCCATTTTCTTAATTTATCTTCTTTGTTGAATCATCCTCTATTTCACTATACTGCAGTACAATTTTCTACCATTACGCTGTCAATATTTACCGTTATTGTCCCAACATTTTCTGTTTGTGTTTTCAATTTCACTTTAATTTCTTGCTTTTTTTGTTAGAAGCTCGCTGATTTTTTCTTGAATTGTTGAACTTCAGAGATCTAGATACCCGAAATAGTGAAGAAAAATTGATTAATTATAGCTTTTGTTAAATTTTTTTTTACCTGTACTAACACACACATTTATATTTGCTATTTATGTACACATTTGTATATTAGTGCCTCACTCCATTTGGGTAAGCATCTAGTGGGTTGGGTGTTTTCAGGCGTTGTCGCTTTAGAGCACCTTTGACAGCTCTAGCTTTAACATTACAGGTTTTCATGATGAGCATTCTGTTATGAAGCAAATAAATGGTGACTTGGGGGAGACACTGTCATCTGAATTGCCTGATAAGGTGAATGATCGGGCTGCAACAATTAATATAATTGACCGCGACAAGTTGCTTTTCTCTGTTTTCTCCTTACTTCAAACACTTGGAGCTGATGATAGACCAGAGGTACGATATCCCTGATAATGGACTTCCCCCTTTTCCTTTTGTTTTATAATTGAAGCATAACATGTAAAATACTCCTTACTGGCTAACTGAATTTTGCAATGAGTCATTGGTCTTATCACCGATCAAGATTCAAAACAATTAAATGCTAAAATTCAGGAATTTTCTTAATTGCAATACTCATTTTCTAGTTGAGATTGTGATGTTTGGTTTTCTTAGGCCTTTTGTCTTACATTGGCTCCATTGTTTTTATTATATATACATCCTTTGAGGAATGGATTTTATGTCTTGGTTTTCAAAGTGATGCCTTGTCAATGGAAGTTAACATCTGGACATCAAAAGCAGATAATTTATTTAATCATAGGCAGAATATTCTTGTTATGATTGCAGTTTCATTGTCTATTATGTTGTGATCTTTTTGCTCGGAGGTTATTGGAATTATTTAAGTCTATGAGGATTCTTTACACACTGACTCAGCATGAGTTATGTTTCAGGTCAGAAATGCAGCTGTCAGGACTCTTTTCCAAACTCTTGGAAGTCATGGGCAAAAGCTTTCAAAAAGCATGTGGGAGGACTGTCTTTGGAATTATGTTTTCCCTGCTGTGGATCGTGCTTCTCACATGGTAACTTGAAATTGTTATAAAAAATTCTTATGAACAACTTGTTGAATGATTTGATGAGAAGTATATCCTTTTGTAGGCTGCAACTTCATCAAAAGATGAATGGCAAGGGAAAGAACTAGGTACTCGAGGAGGAAAGGCAGTTCACATGTTGATTCATCATAGGTATAAAACTGTAATGTTTTTGGTTTGCACATCTATCTGAGTTCATTTCCACAACTTGATGTAATGCATTATTTCACTTGGATTTTCAGTCGCAACACGGTTCAGAAGCAGTGGGATGAAACGCTTGTGTTGGTCCTTGGTGGAATAGCACGTTTGTTACGTTCTTTCTTCCCTTTACTCAGTGACTTAAGCAATTTTTGGTCAGGTGGGTCCATGGCTGTATCTTTCTGTGTCTGATATTATTATCTTCTTCCTCTTCTAATCGTGACAATTGTCTGTAAATGATCTTTTTCTGCAGGATGGGAGTCTTTGCTGCTTCTATTAAGAAATAGCATTTTAAATGGTAGTAAAGAGGTGGCCATTGCTGCAATAAATTGTTTACAGACAACTGTTCATTCCCACTGTTCCAAGGTAATTATTTTGTTTCATTTCAATCATTGTCAAAGATATCAAGTTTTCATGAACCACCTGTGAATGTAAACATGGTGGTGGTTGACTCTAAACAGATCATATAATGAGGGGAGTTTTAGTTGCATATAGTTACATCTTAACCAAAATATTTGTGTGAATCAGGGGAACTTGCCGCTCCCATACCTTAACTCCATACTTGATGTCTACGGGCATATTCTTCAAAAATCACCAAACTACAATGATAATGCAGCTAGCAAGGTGAAGCAAGAGATTTTACATGGTCTTGGTAATGCTTCACCACAATCTGAAGAAATTGTTGTTGTTATTATTATTATTATTATTATTTGATCTTGGTTGCCATTGCATGTAGATAACAAATATGTGAAGATAATTAAATGGCTAAATTGCCCAAACCTCCCTTTACTTTAAAGTCATTTGAGAATTAGTCCATGCATTCTCAATTTTAGTTTTGAACTCCCTATACTTTGTGTATGTTTGAAATTATGTTTGAAGTAGAGTCTTTCTGTTACTTCTTCTAAGGTTCCCTCCATAATTTGCAAATAAAACTAACAAAATGACTTAAATACCCTTAACCTCATTAACCTTGAACCCAGCTAATCTTAAATTTTTTCTATGGAATTAATTTTAGATTTTGAAAATAAAATTTAATATCATAATTTTAATTCTCCATCTAGAAATTTTGGTTATTGTTTTCTTTAAAAGAAACCAAAAACAAAAAAAAGAGAGATTTTAAAGGTTCTTGGTGTTTATGAGACAAAGAAGAAAGGGTATTTAGGCTACTAGTTTTTTTTTTTAAAAAAAAAACCAAATTGGATGGAGAATTAAAATAATGATATTAAATATTAAATTTGATTGTTTTATTCTATAAATTTAAAATTAATTCCATGGGAAAAAAATCAATTAGGTTGAAGATTATTGATGTTGGGGGTATTTAAGTCATTTTGTTAGTTTTATTTGCAAATTATGGAGGGAACCTCAGAAAACATTACAGAAAGACTTGATTTTAAATATATCAGAGTTTAGGAAGGTCAAAACTAAAATTGAGATTACATGGACTAATTCTCAAATGATTTAAAATTCAGGGGAGGTTTGAACAATTTAGCCTAATTAAACAGTTAAGTTATGCGTCCTCTGCACTGTACTAATGCAATTCCAGAGGATGACAATCTCCTGTTAATTCCTGATTTGATTCTCAAGATACCAAGCATTGTTGTCTATATTACTGTAGTTGGGCCTCTTCATCAATAGTACATTTCAGGGTGCTTATGTGTTCTTTTTTGGATTCCTTCAAACTTCTGACAGGAGAGCTATATGTGCAAGCACAGAAGATGTTTGATGCTAAGATGTTCTCTCAGTTGCTTGGAACAATAGATTTGGCAGTTAAGGAAGCTACATTGACTAATGATAACTTTGAAACTGAATTTGTGAGTAGATTTTCTGTTTCAAAAACTTCTCCCTCCTACCCCCTTGTGTTCTCATAATTATATGCAATCACTAGCTCAACTGATGTAATTGTTTTTCCTTAGGGACATGTTCCTCCCATTTTACGCACTATACTGGAAATCTTACCGTTGTTACGTCCAACTGAGTATATTTCTTCAATGTGGCCAATCCTTCTTCGGGAGCTGTTGCAGTATCTCCCAAAATCATATTCTTCTTTACAAAAAGAGGAAGCTGATGCAAGGCAAGCCAGCATTACTGACGAAAGCCCAGGTATGGACCTGGCTTGACAGCTTTTCAACAGCATCTTTATTTTATCTTTAAAAAAAAAACATTGAAATTGATGCATTATTATGACAGACAATAACATTAGGAAGCAAAATGAAATTCTCAATGGTACTGCGTCTGTGTCCCCAAAGAAAGCTGAAGATCCATCACAAGGTTCTGGATCAAGCACAACTATAGTCGCTGGTATTCCAAGTTATTTGTTTGCAGAAAAGCTTGTCCCTGTGCTGTTAGATCTTCTTCTAAAGGCTCCAACAATTGAAAAGCATATTGTATTTCCTGAAATTATTCAAACCCTTGGAAGGTAAAGATTCTATGTTCTCTAATGCCTTTTTATTTTGTTTCACCTTCAATATTTTATTGATCTTTATTGAGAAATTGACTAACAATCTAGTTTAGTCAAGTTTCTGCGACTGTGTATACATTTATAATGTGGGAATCAATGTACCATATTCTGCATCAGGTGAAAATTTGGGATGGGAAACAGTTATTATTATGATTCAGAGAAAAATAGTCAAGTTTTCTGTTGTTTTGTCCACGATGTCATCATTTTATGGTGACCATAAATATGATTGGATCATGACAGGAGTTAATATACCTGATTTTGTAGTGTGGCGTATGATGCTTCATTTAGTGTTGCATAGCTGCCAAGGTCTATTGATAAGGGGACCTGTAGAAATTTGGAAATTGTGATCAGTATTACCATGTCATTCATGTTTAACATCTTTCTCTTTTTTCATAGGATGAAATTGTGTAGTTTATATCTTTATTAATCTGTTCCTTAGGTGTATGACAACAAGAAGAGACAACCCAGATGGTTCACTTTGGCGAGTAGCTGTTGAAGGTTTTAACAAAATTATTGTTGATGATATAAGTGGATTCACCTTGAACTGTGGAACAGATTCAAAGATCAGCAAAACTGCAAGTATGCGCATCTGGAAAGAAGTAGCAGATGTTTATGAGATATTCCTTGTGGGATATTGCGGGCGTGCCATTCCTTCCAACTCTCTCTCATCTGATGCACTTAGGGCCGATGAGGCACTTGAGATGACCATTTTGAACATTCTTGGTGACAAGATTCTTAAGTCACCGGTTGATGCACCTTCCGAGGTAATTTTCATACCAGTTACAATAACAGTACTGGTTGTATACTTTTTAGGTCGTGACTGGTACATATAGATGCTAGGTCTCTGGATGTGATCCAACAAGTCCTACCCACTAATGTCTGATTCTGATGGTACCACCAGTTGTAGCAATAGCAGTAATAGTTGTAATCTGGAAATTGCATTGAGCATCAGATTCAGCTTACTTTATGGCCTTTGTGGTGATTTTCCAATTACATAGGCTACGCAAATACTGATTTGTCTCGATTTTGTTTTTATTTTGTTTTACAGATTCTGCAACGTCTAGTTTTGACCATGGACCGCTGTGCATCGCGCACATGCTCTTTGCCGATTGAGACTGTGGAACTTATGCCATTGCACTGTAGCAGATTTTCCCTGGCTTGCTTACGGACGTTATTTTCCCTAAGCAGGTAACATTTCTTAGAATTAAACCTTTCATGTTAAGGTTGATCATGGACTATTCATTGCATTTTTGCTTTTCTGAATGTGGACCAGATAAGTTGACACATTCATTTAGAATGAATGGCATAAAATATAGCTTCTCCAAATTCTCATACAGTGTGCAAAACCTGTTCCAATGGCCACAATGCCCAAACTTTCACTTTTCTCTATACTGATAATGCGTGGACTTTCTTAATCTGACACCAAAATTGTCATTGAAACAAAACATAAATATCTTGAGCAGTCAGTTTCATCAACTAAAATTTAGTATGTTCCGGTTTCCATTGGTTAGGCAATTTCACCCACATTAGCTATTTGAATATATGGATGGGTTCGCCTCATCATGGTAAACTAGAAAAATCCCCTTTTTTGAAGGCCCATGCAAATTCAGACCACCTGTAATATTCAAAACTAGATTTATACCCATTGTAATTTGCTTTATCCCTTTCCATTAGTCTTTAGAGTTCAAGCCATGACACAAGGATACATCTAGTTTCCTTCTAAGTTCTAAGAGACATGAATCCACTTAGGTCAAAGGACGAGGGAGCATCACTCATTTATCATGAACAGAAACGTGGATGAGAATAAGAGGGCTGGCTTACTCAAAAAATTAGAGAAACGGTGGCCTTGTGGATGCAAATCGAGCTTTCAAAATTGTGGGGAAATAGATCCATTCAGGCCATTTAATAAGAGGTGCTTTTAAAATATAGCCTGATACAAAGATTGTTTCTTTCAGAGATTTGATTTTCCAATGATGTGTTTTCAGCTGTGACGAGGCCAGTGACTGGAACATGACAAGGTGTGAAGTCAGCAAAATCTCAATCCTGGTACTTTTGACCAGATGTGAAGACATCTTTAAAAGATTCTTGATTGATGAAAATGACCTAGGTATGTAGCTCCTGTCTGTGCAAACTTTCAGCAGATTCGATGTTTGCTCCGCTTCTTTATGCTTGTTGAACAATGCAATTATTCCTTCAGGTGAACGTCCCCTGCCAACAACAAGGCTTGAAGAAATTATCTATGTCCTTCAAGAACTGGCTAATCTAATAATTCACTCAGAAACAGCATCTGTGCTACCATTGCACCCTTTTTTGAGAAGTGGCTTATCAGATGACAAGGATCATCAGAAGCGTCCACATCTGCTCGCTTTATTTCCCTCTTTTTGTGAGCTCGTAATAACAAGGTGAGATGTTGACCATAATTTGGTTATTCCTAGTAATGTCTGAAATGTTAAAGGTCTCATTACTGGATCAGAGCATAGGAGCCATTTCTGGGTCTCTGGTGTATATTCATGCTAAGTAAAACCAATCACTGACATTGGGTAGAATAATGTTTTGATCAGATTCAGTTGGTGTAACCTTGTAAAATACTTGATAAATGAAAACAATGTAGTGGCATGGGTTTGAAAAAGATGAAGGGTGAGACGGGTTTAAAGTCGAACATCTGAGAATAGAATAAGAAACCAAAAGGTGTTTCACGCCAAAATTGAACCTGATTGAAGGTTTAATCTTGTGGGCGCTTTGCTAGCATAAGAAACACATGTAATTTTGTAGGATTAAGTTTTTCTTTGTATGACCTACAGAAACTGGAAAGCTTAATAGAATGTAGGTCAGAACTACGAGGGACAGCCGGCATAATCTCTAAAAACATGTCCTTTAGTAGTAAAATATGCTGAAAATGAATCTGTGGACCTTCGCATAGGTACTGTACATATGGAAGCAAAACAAATGCAAAGAGACCAGATTTTTTATACACAATACAATGAGATTTGGAATGCTACTGCACTGGTGCACTTTGCATGCATTGAATTTGTTTGTTGATGGGCAGGGAAGCAAGAGTGAGAGAGCTGGTGCTAGTCTTAATGAGACACATCACTAGAGAATTGGCACTAGAGAAGGTTAGCATTGCCAGTTGATGCGAGGAAGAACCTGTTTTGACGGTTTACATGAAGTTGTTCGCTATAAATTTGTATAGGTGAGGAATTTTTTATCCCTGGCCTCCATTGTTGTATTATGTAGTAGTTGTACATTTTTTATGATATGAATTTTGTTGTGTAATTACATTATCAACCTCAGGTTAAACAGTTGTGGATGGCAAGAGTTTTTATTTTTCATGCCGCTGGTAGCAGTGTATCGGTAACAGTAATAAGAAAAAGGGTCTTATTGTTGACTTCCCGTTAGGGTCTTGCCTAGCCATAACCCACGATGGTTTTACTATAATATCTCTAGCAAATGTAGATTGACATTTTTTTTATATATAAAGAGGAACTAAATTGTTATTTTACACATTCAAAATCAATGTATAACATTAATTTTTTTTAAAAAAATAGATTGATTAGTGTTTCACCATGGGGACTGACACATTTCATTGTGGGATGAACAGTCAAAAGATACTTTTACCATTCCCATTGAAAGTCATTTGCTTGATTTATGGTAATTTGGTTTTTTAACAAATTGGTTATTATTAGATTAATTGGGGTATATATATATATATTTTTTTTTGAATTAACGTATAGGGTATTTTTAGTATTTTGAAAAACATTAAAATGATTTAATTATTCTAGAATTAAAAAAAAATTAACTGACCTTTTTATATATATATTTTTAATATTTTATTATAATGTTAGGGATAATTTAGTTATTTAATGAATATTAAATATTATTTTAAAAAATAGATAATATTTGCTGACAGAAAGTGGACAAAAATTCTCCAGTAATCCTTATACTGAAGTCCATCATTTATTTTCGGTATTGGTTTTTTTTTTTTTTGTTAATGTTAATTATAACATGTATAGAAATTTAATATAAAAAAAATAAAAAAGGAAGAAAGAAGAACTGAAGAAAATAAAAAATATTAGAAAAGGCGTGCTTTTGTTGTCCGCGGCCGGAACAGAAGTATCCTCCAAACCAAACCCATCCTTTCTTTCCTAATCGAAACCTTTAAAAGAAATTAGGGTCTTACGCGCAAACAACATTCTACTATGGAGAGCAGCAGCATAAATGGAGCATTTTCCCAAATTGGGTCTGTCAAACAACTAACAGCAGATTCTATTTCTCAATTCAGAGAAGGGATTCGATTAATTCTCTCTAAATGGTCGGCTTTGCAACTCGCCGTAGAAAACGAATGGGGTGGCCGTGGGTCTCACCTATTAGCTGAGCAACTAGCCTCTGATATCTTCTCTTGGTTCACTCAGTCTAAAGGTAGTTACCTCTGCCGACTCAGCTCGAAAATTCTTGATTTTTTTTTTCCATTTTGATTGTCTTGATTTTCAAGTAGTGGCAAGGAAACCCTGATATTGGAAAGGAGGGTTATTTTTTAGTAGTGACGAGGAAACAATGGTTCGATTGTCTTGGCTTTGGCATCTGGGTTCTGCTTCTCCTGCCCCGCTGTTTGTTTCTTCTTACATCCAGTGTTTGCATTTTGGTGGAATCTTGAGTATTAGCAAGTTTTGTGAGCTTTTTTGGTTTCATGTCAGGATCCAGTGCTTTTTCTTGATTCTCATAGTGGAGTTTTTGCTAGATGTCTTTGCTTCTTAGGACTGTTATGTTAGTCTGATTGTCTTGGGGTTTAGTTTTTTTTGCAGGTTGTTGTTATCAGCTTTCTCTTTTGTATCCATTTTCTGATTGGCTGATTGTTTTATGGCACCCTAATTTTTTCTTATAAAATTTTGAACATATTCGTGAAAAAGGTGATCTTGATCCTCAAAATTTGTAGTTTTGTTTCATTTTTTGATATTTGACTGAGAAGTTTGGACAAAATTGTCAAAAGTTTGTTACTTTAAGTGAAATAAAAGATTATAAAGTTTTTATTTATTTATTTAAACTGCAGCATATGAACTGCTGGTATGGTTGGTAATTGATTACTGCTATTTCTGAATTCTGATGTTGATTTTTTAAAACCTGTTGCTCAGAGCCGCTTTATATTGATGATTTGGAGAGTATCTTGGATGAAGCAATGCTATCTCTCAATACCATGATTGAGGATGGTAGCGTTGAAGAGGTACTCCCTTATTCTTTGCAGTGCTGCAGTCCATTTTTTTCAGTACATGTATTGCTATGGCTAGTAAAATGTTTCAAGATTAAGAACTTGAGCCTCAAATACTCATTCTTCTAGGTCTAACTTCCTTTGATATTGGTTAATGTCGTTTAATTGATTTTGCAATGGGATTTGTTCTGGTAATAATTTAATGAAGCTTTAACCTTGAAGACAGAGGCAATGAATTTCTTTGCCTTCTGTTGCTTAAATGAAAATGTTTTTGTATATCAAGGATTCAATTTTTTATTTTTTCAGGTAGCTGAAAAATTAATGATTATGCATGAAGAATGTTTAGAAGGCAATTATAGTTCTATTCAAAAGTTGAGGGATGAAGGTCCTAGAATGGCAGCTCATCAACATGTTAAACAGGTAATTATGGTTTTTATTCTCCATCTGCATGGTTTTTGTTCCTAATGAAGATAGTGTGTCCTGTCTGCTTTGGGAAATATGACACAAGCTTATGGATTTCAATTTTGGAATGTTAGCCATTTGGTACTTGTTTTCCAATGCCCTAGTTGTCCTGCGATCTGTACTGGTACTGTCAAGGAGAGTACTGTGGAGTCCAGCTTCTAGTTGATCATATTGGAAATTCACTCTGGTTGTACAATGGTGCTGCCTTTTTTTTTAGTTTGTTCTATAGTACCTAAGAGTCCATAAAAATCCTGCCTTATCCTGGTGTTTGCTAAGAAAGAGATCATCAAGGAAATTGAATATTGAGAATTGTGTCACCAACTACATGCAAGAACAAAATTAAAATGATTTGCATTAGCTTGAATTTTTTGTCTTCTAATTGTTCTTTCCTATTGTTCCCTAGGTTGTGGAGGATGATGATGATTCTGAGGATAGCGACAGTAATGATAAAATGGGTGATGATGGATCAAACATGATGGTGGATACACCAGAATTCCAATTAAAGACAAATCTAGTAAACAAGCCAGTCAATGATTCAGGGGCCAAGGAAGCTCAATCAGAAGATGGATGGACAGTTGTTTCATCTAGGCGAAACAAGGGTAAAAGGAATTAGGCTAAATTGTTGTGTAGTTTACCTTTTTTTGGTTTCTCGTCCCCCTGCTTTCTCTTCAATACAGTGGATGTTTCTATTGGTAATTTTGGTGTTCTAATTATTTATCATAGGTCCTGCCTGGTTGGACCAAGTTGTGGCTTGCTAGAATACGATGAACCATTGGTTTTTCTTCATAGTACTGTGATGCTATAATATGTTGGTTGAGTTCCATCAAACACCGTTCAATGCGAGGCTTTGGATTTTGTGGTTGAGTTCTCTGATTGAATTCCATGTCGGGCTTGCATTATCATGACTCCACATGTGATAGGCCTTTGGAGGATCTGTAAAATAGTGGTGGAAGTTTTTTTTTTTTTTCCGGCGGGTTGGTGATTTTTTTTCCGGGGCATTGAGGAGCAATACGGAGGCAAATGGCGTTTTGTGGGTTTGGAGAGAGGTGATGGTGGATATAAGGTGCCAAAGGGAGGTTGGTTCGAGTTGGTAAGCTGTCTTAACTACTTCGGAGAGTTGGTGGCTTGGATGGGCAGTGATGGCTTGGTTTTGGGCTGGGTTTAGTTTTCTCTTTGCATGTTCTAATTTGATGCCCAGAGAATATGCTAATCACGACTGGTATTTGGAGAGGATTATCCCAAGAAGAAGCAGTGATCCTCTCTTCATTTGATTACTGATGGAATTGGGTGGGAAGAAGAATCGGAAGTAGACAAAGATAGTTTTGTTAATTTAATTATAATTTATGGTAAAAAAAAAAAAATTCTAGCCGTCTACAGCTAGGTTATTAAAATTCTAGTCCCCTCCATTATTTTCTAAAAGCGTTCAGATCTCTCCCAAAATATATAAACATTTTGCTTAAGTCAACAAAAATTTGAATAAAGATGTACTAGCTAGGAGAAAATAAGCAAGCTCCATTGGCCCAAAAAGAAAAAGGGACTTACACAGACATTCTACACAATTTTTCTTCACTCACTCTTTTTTACATTTACAAACTTGTTTTAGAGGAACGAAGATTAATCACCAGCCCAAAACACAGTCCAGTATGAAGTTCCTAATGTTTCATGTCAATCATTTTTGCCACACCAGATAATATCTGTTCCAAATGGAACATGTTGACTCCTAACTCTTATTTGCCCCAACCTTTTATACATCATCTTGAAAGAGCAACTCTCTTAGCTTCCCTTTCCAGGTGTTTTTCTTTCTTTCCTAGCGTATATATGAGCCTTTTCTTTTCTTTTTTCCTAAAAGCATTCTATAATTTGATAGAAATCTCCCCAGCTTAACTTTGGAGGCGATCGGTTTGATAAACCATACAGTGATGTATTTTTTCAAGTATTCTGGGTTTGTGTATCCACCTACATATTCATAGGAGCATTTGTCGGCTCATGCATTCTTGATATAAACACAGGAGCATTTGCAGTCATTTTCTGAAACTCTTCAATCGTCTCCCTTGCTCATCCTTAGAGCAACTCTCTTAGCTTCCCTTTCCAGTTGTTTTTCTTTCCTATTTCGAGAGCATATATATGAGCCTTTTTCTTTTCTTTTTTCTTAAAAGCATTCTATAATTTGATAGAAATCTTCCCAGCTTAACTTTGGAGGCGATCGGTTTGATAAACCATACAGTGATGTATTTTTTCAAGTATTCTGGGTTTGTGTATCCACCTACATATTCATAGGAGCATTTGTCGGCTCATGCATTCTTGATATAAACACAGGAGCATTTGCAGTCATTTTCTGAAACTCTTCAATCGTCTCCCTTGCTCATCCTTCAAATTATACTAGAAAGAAAATTGTAATCAACCAAACAAATGTTCAGATGCCTCCTTTTTTTTTTTACTGTATAGTTATTCGTTTAGTCCCCGATGGACAAATCAAATTTTAGACTGCAATTAAATCTTTTAATAGCCTTATGACAGCAGCTAGTAACTGTCATATAACAGCTAGTATCAGTAATTATAAGAATAAATAGGAATTAATCAACAAAATGCATTTAGACCCTAGAAAGGAGCACTGCCAAAAACTGGGGATGCCTTACGCTGTCCTGCATTTTCTCAAGTTGCGTAGAAAATGAGGCCGACTTGTATTGGTACATAGAAAATTTGATATGCGCAGTAGCATATTTCTTGGCCATACCATTCAAGAAACACACGCTTTTATTTCGTGCGGCTCTTGAGGCCGTCCCAAGATTATTTTCCTGAGTTTCCTGTTCTTAGTACAAAATCAACTAGCATATAATTAAGGTTCGTTTTATCAAGATCACTACACCTACCTGTCTTGCTCTCACAGTATTGTCAACGGGGGCCACTCCAAGCTCAATGTCTGTTAACATGGTCAAATTCCTCTTGCTTGCACCCACATTCTTTATCTCTTTCCCTTCAGTAGTGTCCCAGACCATACCTTCATCTGGTGGCAGCCAGGGAAACTGGCGTCTTTTGCAAGCAAATGTAGGCATATCAGCTATGCACATGCAACTTATGCATGATAACAAAGTTGTCATTTTTGACCGCACAGATTTTGGCCCCTCTAACATCTCCCTGCCTGGTGGTCGCTGCCGTATTGATCCCAGCGACGAAGCCCTTAAAATAGATTGCACTGCACACTCCATCCTTTACGATATTATCACTGACACCTACCGTCCTCTAATGGTCCAAACAGACACTTGGTGCTCTTCTGGGGCAGTTTTACCTAACGGGACTCTAGTTCAAACTGGGGGTTTCCATGACGGCGACAATGTAACACGCATGTATACTTCATGCCCAAATGACAGTTGTGATTGGGTTGAGTATCCAAACTATCTGTCAAGAAGAAGATGGTATGCAACTAATCAAATATTGCCTGATGGACGTATTATCATTATTGGCGGTCGAAGGGAGTTTAGCTACGAGTTCTTCCCTCGTCCTTCTCCTCGTCGCCAAACTTTTCAGCTCCGTCTTCTAATAGAAACAAGGGAGGGTAATGTTGAAAACAATCTGTACCCGTACGTCCACCTCTTACCAGATGGGAATTTGTTCATCTTCGCTAATACACAATCAATATTGTTTGATTACAATCAAAATCGTGTGGTTAGAGAGTTTCCTCGCATACCAGGAGGTGATCCACGCAATTATCCTAGTACCGGATCATCAGTTCTGCTCCCCTTGGATGAAAATGAACACAGCATTGACCCTGAAGTTCTGGTTTGTGGAGGGGCACCAAGAGGTGCATACCAACAAGCCTTACGGGGAACCTACATACGTGCGATTTCCACATGTGGACGGCTCAGGATCACCGATCAAAACGCTAGTTGGGTCATGGAAACCATGCCGATTCCCCGAGTAATGGGCGATATGCTGCTTCTTCCCACCGGAGATGTCATTATAATCAATGGTGGTCAATTAGGCACTGCAGGTTGGGAACTTGGGCGTCAGGCAGCAACCAGACCAGTCATGTACCATCCATCCAACCCGTCCGACCAACGTTTCTCAGTCATGGAACCATCACCACGTCCTAGAATGTATCATTCAGCAGCAATCCTCCTAACTGATGGTCGAGTATTAGTTGGCGGTGGTAACCCTCACATTTACTATAACTTCAGTGATGTATTCTACCCAACAGACTTAAGCCTGGAGACCTTTTCACCACCATATTTATCAACCCAGTACGCATCAATAAGACCTGTGATTTTGTCTGTAGATGATACTGTAAGCCCAGGGCAGAGATTTTTGTTAAGTTTCTCAGTGGGAGAGTACATAGCAGGAAGTGTGTTATCAGTAAGAATAGTCGCACCATCCTTTACAACACATTCATATTCAATGAATCAAAGGATGGTGGTGCTGAGGATTGATGGAATTATTCACAATGAGACATCATCATCATATACCTTGAGTGTTGTTGGACCATCATCAGCTGAGATTGCTCCGCCAGGTTACTATTTGCTGTATGTTGTGCATTCTGGTATACCTAGTTCTGGTGTGTGGGTGAGGCTACAGTGATATATATATATATATGGAGTTGGAGCTTGGAGGGTTTGAGTTAACTTAGAGTTGATCAAGTGTTGCTGAGCTGTGAATCTGTAGCTATACTTTTTAAAATCTATTTTTATTTAATTATACAACAATCATAGGATATTAACATACATTTTCCTTCATGTTTATACTATACACACCTCACATTTTTTTAAAGAAAATATATTTAATAAAAGTAAATTTTCAAGTTTAATTCTATAGAATAAATTTTTATGGTAAAGATAAAAAATAAAAAAATACAATTATTATTTGAATTAGCTTGCACGTATCTTAACTAATTTCATGAATCTTGAAATTAATAATAATGTAAATCTCTAATAATCTTAAAATTTTTCAAACTTAAACTAATGTTTTTTAAAAAAATAAATTTAAAATTTCATCAATTAAATTATTATTCTAAAGATTAAAAAAATCAAAACTTTTGATGAAGGAAAAGGGTGATGTTCTTGTGCATTCTCACAATGATAATTTTTTTTTTACCAAGTAAAGAGATGATTGGCTAGTTTTTTTACTTAACTTTGCAATTTGCATGATGCTTAAGGGCTAACCATCATGTATTGTCATGTCAATAGAAACTACCCTTCTAGATCTATTCTCCATTAGTCTCTTTTGTGTTCAACTTGATTAGAACTCTGTCGAACAAACAATCTTTCTTCCACAATATCTTCAATGCTTGATTGACAAAATGCTTTTACCCTTTTCTCAGATTATTGTTTTACTAATATTTCTTGATTTTCAAGAGTTTTCAACGGTTAGGTTTTGAAATAGAAGAAATTAAAGATAGTAGAAGTAGAATTAAAAATGATAATTTAATTTGAATTTGATAGATATCTTAAAATAAATAATTATTATTTTGATACGTATTATTTTAATAGTTATTTTATTGATGAGTATGTGATAAAATATGAATATTATCAAATCCAATTCAAAATTTAAAAGGTTTTTATTTGATAAATAATAAATAGAATTTGAATATGAAAAAAAAAAAACAAAATAACATGATTTACTTTGCATCGATGCCGTGACAAAAAGAGGACACTCCCTTAATAAAATTTATAGAAAAATATGGAGCTTAAACCCATCTTAATTACTGATTTTATAATCTGTTTAATTTGTTGTTTAAGTGCTCGAGAAACTAGTAACGAAGTAGTATTTTATTAATTATTTTTAAATTTTATTTTGAAAAAAAGTAAACACAAAAAAATGATTCACGACCTATTAAAAATAATAAAAATATCTCAATATATAATTTTTTATCCAATTATATATATTTTTTAAGTGAATCTAATTAAAAAGTAATTAATATAATCATAAAACTTCTCCTCGTAACCGCCCTTTCATGTCTTTGTTCCTTGTCAATAAATAAAATATTCTAGAGAATTAATTAGGAAGGTGAGGAGAAACACTAATGCAAAAAATGTCTTGATTTAGACTAAGCAACCTCCGATGGAAAGTCAGTCGGTAGATAAGATTAAGGTTTTTTTATGTTTTAAAAATATTAAAAAATATATTTTTTATTTTAAATTAATATTTTTAGATAATTTTAATGTATTGATATAAAAATAATTTTTAAAAAATAAAAAAATATTATTTTAATATATTTTTAAATAAAAAACACTTTAAAAATCAAACATAACCATATTTTAAAATAAAAAATTATCTTAGTTGCATTTAAAAGACTTAATTTTATCTAAAACGTTGCGTTTTGCTCCCCCTCTAATATAAACTTTTCTTCTCTCCATTTTTTCAAACTAAAAAATTAGACAAGTTTTTATCTGGGATATTTATGAAATTAAATTAGTTAATCATATTTATTAAATATGAATTTTTTCATGTTTAATAACACGACTATAATTAAATTCTTGTTTCATAATTTAAAATGCGAATCTCTTTTCAAATTTAATAGCAGGATTATAATTAAAGATTTTGTTCTGTAATTATGCTAGTGCTATTAAATATGAAAAAAATTCAAATTCAAAACTTTATTTATTAGATAAATGATATGTAAAATTTTATGATATTTAAAAACGTTCCATTTGTAATTATTTCTTGAAAGCTCCAACCAGCTTTTCCTTCTAACTTTGGCTTATATATTATACAATATGTGTGTATTATTTTATTAAAAAAATTATACAAAATGTATAACAAAATGATTTTTGTAATATATATAATACAAGTATTTTTAATTATTATAGATAAAACTTACCTTTGACCGTATACGTAAGGCATAATAGCATGCAGCTGCAGCTATAATCACAACCACCACTGTGTTTTTGCTAACTAATATTTTTTTAAATACTTTTTATATGAAAATAACTAATATTTTTTTAAATACTTTTTATATAAAAATAAATTAAAAATATATATTTTTATTTTTTATATTAGTACATCAATAATATTTAAAAATATAAAAAAAATAAATTTAAAACAAAATATTCATTTTAAAAAATAATATTATAATATAGTTGCAAAGACTAACAAAAGCTTTACATCTCTTGCTACCACCATCATTATAATTACAACTAATCATAAAGTTAAACATACACTAAACTAATTGCCAATCTATAGTGGTTGGTTTAAGTGATTTGAAACTTAATTTTCAGGTAAGATTTCAAGGTTTGGGTCCTGTGAATACAATATATAATTATTAAAAGAGATTTTACCTCTTAATAACTTTTAATAAATCGTTGTGGTTCAATTAGATTAGTTGAGAAATTAGTTCAGATAAGTGAATTTTTATATAATAAAATTTAGAGAAAAAAAAACACTAAACTAATTGTCTTAATTATAATGAAACATGTTTATGAAAAATAGAAAAACAAATTGCCTGGTGCAATCATAAGATTTGCATGAAAAAAAATAATCAATAAAAGAATATGTGGAAAATAAAATGTAACATAATTAGAAAAAATAGAAAAAACAAATTGCCTGGGAAATCATATAATTTACCTGGGAAAATAAAAAAAACATGATCAAACCCTACAATTGAAATAGTGGAAACCAAGTCATATGATACTTAAAATAAATTCCCACATTTACTTATTTTCTTTTCAGGTATCAAGCATGACCAGAGACGAACTGAGCCTATATGCCTTTCCTCGTCACTTTTTCAGTGGTGCATGCAAATCATCCACAGGGTAAAAATTATATATTTTATTTGCTTCCAAATCATCCACACTTCAAATTTATTTGATACATCATGATTAGATTTTTATAGATATTAATTAACTTTTAAATTTGAACTCCAGACATTAATAAAAAGTTTAATCACCCGATCTAAAGTTATAAAATTATAAGTTAATATTAATATAATTGTGTTCCGCTCCTTTTTGTACGACTGACTAATTTTCTTTGGTTTTTATAAAAAAAAATTATTTTTATTTTTTTTTATACATTTTTTTTTTGTGATGGTAATTTTTTTTATTAATATAAATATTCAAATTAGCTTGTGTGCATTTCAATTAATTTTATAAATTCTAAAATTAATAATTATATAAACATTTAGTGAGTATCATATTAGTAATAACATGGCTCAAATCTGAGACCACGGGAGAAACAAATCTTTTAATTTTAATTTTTTACTAATGTACTACCTACTAGATAATTCAATAATAATAATTTTAATATAATGTACAAGTAGATATTTTTATAAACATGCATTATTTTTTATCATCAATAATTATATTTTTTTGTTATGTTTATCTACCCGTATAAACGTCAATGAAAGCAAATGACATCCATTACAAATATATAACACATCAACTTCTTCAATTTCTATATGAGACGTAGAATTTATGGCACGACATGACACCAATTTATGAGCCACTTGATTGGCTAATAACACAATTCTTTCTCTATTAAGAAAAGTCTAAGCTAGATATATAAATACACCTAAAGTCATAAGCACGACCAATTTTAGAGATAAAGACTCTCCACCATACGCCCAAATATGCACTCTACATATTCTTATTTTTATTTTCTATATATTATTTTTTTCTTCACATTCAAATACTAATTTAAATATTGAAAAATGATGATTTCAATAAGGATTTATTTTTTCAAGAAGGATCACACACGAGCTCGACATAATTCACATGTCTTGGCTCAATTTCAGAAGCAAAACATAAAAGCCCAATTTATTTATTTATTTATTTGAAATCATCATTTTTCATGTCGGAAAACAAAACAAATTCACAAATCCGGGAACTCCTCTCCTGCAAAAGCTACTCGAAAGTCCTCAGATTGGCATCTCCCTTTTTCTATACACGTAAAATATTCATCAAAAAACACTATGAGAGAAGAAGAAGCTACTTTAGTAATGAAGTTTCACTATTTAATGAACACAGAAATAATGAAATTGCTCTTGACCCCCCCAAAAAATATTGAACTAGACATTAAGGGCAAGGTGGTTTTTTTTTTTTTACTATGATATAATTGTTTTTTATAAAATATATAGGGTTAGATTGATTATTTTGTTTTCTATTATAAAGTAAAATTATTAATTTAACCATAGAATAAAAATAATATAATGCCTATTACTTAAAAGTGTTGTGGTATTTTCAATTTTTTTTTCTAAATAAATGTAATTACTGTGATACCATTAAGGATAAAATCAATATAATTCTCTTATAATGCTTTTATTATTATTATTTAACATTAGTTTTATTATAGATTTGAAGGTTATTTGTAGGTATTATTGTTAATTTATGTATATTAAAAATTATTTAAAAATTTTTGTCAGCGTGTATGAACCATCCCTTGTGCTGTTTGGACGACATATGCGAGGATGTTCAACCACTAAACACTATATTCTACAACAACATTTAAAAGATCTTGGCACCCCTAATACTATGAGATGGCATATGCCTTGAACGTGCCTCGAGTTTGGCACCAACTAATGTTTCTTTTTGTTTTTTCTTTTCTCCTTGAATTCAGTAATGGCCACTTCGATTTCTTTTTCCTTTACATTTGGTCCGTGTCTTTTTTTTTTTAATAAACTATAAGATTATAGATGTTTTTCAATTTCATCCCTTTTTATTTTTTAATCTTTTAGGTTTGATTCCCATTCTTTTGATTATTATTTTCTTTTTTTAATGGGTTATAAAATTACAAAAAAAAAATCAAATTTATCCCTTTTTATTTTTTTTCTTTCAAATTTGATCCTTATTCTTTTGGTTGTTAGTTTTTTTCTTTGAGATAATTTTTTAGATTTATTTTTTTCTATCAAATTTGATTCTTAATTTTTTTATTGCTATCTTTTTTTCTTTGTCAAGTTTTTTAAATTAATATTTTTATTATTATTTCATCCTTAAAAATTAAATTGATTGGGAATTAAATTTTTTGATTGAGCCTGATTCAAGGATTTCATAAGTTACAGGTTTTAGATATTTGACCAGGTTTAAAAGGTTTGCCCATGATGTGTTTTTTTTCTTTTTCAAATCTGATTTTTTTTTTTTATCTTTTCTTAGAGTTTTGCTTTATTGTTTTTAATTGTTTGCCTCCTATGATATTAGTTTGAGGTTTATGAATAAAGTCATCGATTTCAAATATAAACATGAGTTGATTTTTTTCTTTTATTTAAATTGATTTATTTCAATTTTATTGCTCAATATTTAATTTATTTAAAATTGTTCTTTCTACCTGTTTTTCCTTTCCTTTCTATTGGATTTTTTCAATCACGTGCTTATGATTGTGGGTTAAGTTGAATTAGCTTAAATTTTTTTTCATTGTTATAATGTTAATTTAAGTTCATGACCCAAGTTATTGGTTTGAAAGGTTGGTGTTGATTGACTTTTTTGGGTTTTTTTTTAAAAAACTGATTTATTTCTTTCATTCCTTATTTGATTTATTAAAAATTGATTTTAGTATTTTTTTTTTCTATTAGGTTATCTTTATCCTATACTCATAGTCATAAGGTTAATAAGTCAATCCAAGTTTACTCATATATTTTTTGGATTATTTTTTAAAATTAAAGTTTTTTTTTAAGGATCAAGTTATTTGATAATTGAATTTCATGATTTTATTTAATTTACTTTTGACTTCATATTATGATTGAATTAGAGATTTTTCATTTTAATCTGGATGGATTTGAATCAAGTTGTTTACTCTTTTTTTTAATTATATATATTTTTTAATTCTTGTCTTTCAATAATTTATTTGCTAGAGATTCAACTTCACCTTTTATTTTTGAAGTTATCATGCTCTCATTTGATTTTATTAAGAATTAATATTTATTTATTTTTTTTGTTTTTCTATAAGATTATCTCGATCTTATATTTATGGTCACGAGATTTGTGAGTTAACCTAATTTAAATATAATTTTTTGTTTTTTTGTTTTTCTTTCTAATATTGAGTTGTTTCATAATCTAGAAAGGTTTAGAGTGAATTATTGTCATTTTTTTATAGTTTATTTATTATTTTTTAATTATATTATTTTAACTACTAATTGAACTAATGACTCAAATATTTTTACTTAGCAATCTTTTTTTTATAGTGAAATAATTTTTATCCAACCCGCAAACGGAGGATAGAACACAAATCCAGTGTTCTTGCTATAATTATAATTATGTTTGGAGAAGAAAGGAGCATCAACGACCAAAAGAAAACAAAAAAAAGGTACCAAATAATATAATCTCACTCACTCCATCCCAATATCTGGGAAATATATGGAGCATTTTTCAGAGGGAAAAAAAGAGGGAGAAGAACCGAGACGAAACGAGGCACACATCCAAACAGAACCTTATCAAATTCCAATTTTGTAAAAATGTAAAATGCCTCAATCATCTGGGTCCCACCACCCGCCACGTACACGGGCTGTCGCCATCTCAATTATCATCCCGCGTTAATCCTTTGCCGGTCTGTCTCCGTCACAATCACCATGTTTGATAACTTTCAATGGCAATTCTAGTAAATAACATAAGCTCCATGCCCTTTTTAATTCAGCGGCCAACATTAACATTCCCTATTTGTTTTTACATGCATTTCTTAAAAAATTTAAAATTTTTTATTTTTTTTCTTTACTTCAAATTATTTTTTTAATTTTTTTAAATAAATTTAATTTATTGATATTAAAAATAATTTTTAGAAAATAAAAAAAATATTATTTTAATATCTAAAAAGTGAAAAACATTTCCATTTTAATATATTTATAAGTGAAAAACATTACCAAATATAAATAAAAACAGAAAGATTAAATGAAAAAGACATAATCACTTTTATCCAGTCCCTCTATGTCATCAGAACTTACATTTTAGTACCTATATTTAATTTATTATTTTTCTTGTCCCTGGTTACTATTTAAAATTGATACCCAGTGACAATTTTTCTGAAAATTAAAGTTAGACACATGCTAAGCTTGTTTCTTTTGTTCCGTGTATCATGTACGGTGCATAGTTTTTTTCTTAAATCACTTTAAAATATGTAAAAATAATTTTTTTATTTGTGACTCTAACATATTAAAATAAAAAAAAATTATCAATATAATATTTTTTTCAGATAATTCTTTTTAAATACATAAAAAATAAAAATTACAGCACTTTCAAACATTCATTTAACTATTAATAAAAAAAAAAAAAATCAAACATTCATTTAACTATTAATAAAAAACTTTTTTTTTTAGTTGTTAGCGACTCTTAGCTATAGTAAATGACACCAACCTATTTACATAACGTTGATTTCTTGTGATTTTTCTCAAATGTTGTCATTTTACCTAATGATCTAACGACACGTGGAGCACTTGAAACATAAGAAGAAGAAAATTTAGTTCAAGAATTCAAATTGAGATTTCAGTAAAGTAAAGGCACCAAAGAAGTACCTGTAATCGGAATGGCAGAATCTAGTAATTAACAGAAACTTCATGCCCTTTTTTTAACCTGCCAACAACATGATACCGCTTCATCAAGTTTTCCCTCGCTCGAGGAAGTGAGCTCCACCTTCCTTTCCCTTGTCTTTCTAAAGTCTCTGTTCTCTGTTGACTCCCAAGAAAACTAAAAATCAAAAAAACAAAAGATACACGCAAGGGAGGAAACAAACAAGGAAAGAAACTGAAGGGAAAGTGAGAGAATTTTAGCCAAACAGAAAAAAAATAAAAAAACAGAGAGACAGAGAGAGCGAGAGAGCGAGAGAGCGAGAGAGAGAGATGAAGCACATTTTCAAGAAGTTACACATAGGCAGCAACCACGAGCCACAGCCAAATCGAACAAGTAATGAAACAGCCACCAGTGCATCATCACCACCACCATCAGGTTCCTCCGATCAACGGGCCTCCGCCACCATAAATTCACCTGCGAGTCCTCCATTAGCATCGCCTTCTCCGGCGACGACAGTGCAACCGTCTGCGATTAGTAATCTGACAGATTACTTTACGTCGGAGGAGGAGTTTCAGGTGCAATTAGCGTTGGCAATTAGCGCGTCGAATTCGGAGTTTAGAGACGATACGGAGAAGGATCAGATCCGTGCCGCGACGTTGTTGAGTTTAGGAGGAGGGAATAATCGGGTTGATGTGGATAGAGAGAAAGGAGAGGAAAAAGTGGAGGATATGTCGAGATATTATTGGGTGAGTCTTTTTGTGATAATAAATTCTTAATTTTCTCGCTTCTTTAGTTGAAGTTCTTAATGAATGAGTTTGAATTGCTCGCTTGCTTCTTCTTCTTTTTTAATCTTTTTTGGTTGTTGAATTAGTTGTTGCACGGATGTTCAATGTTTGAAGTTTCTGTAATTTAGCATTCAAAATGAAGGGAAAATGAAGGTGATTTTAACTGTTAGGGAGACTGATTATTGTAAGTAATTAAATTAGGGAAATTATGTAGTCAATATGAGCTTCTTTTAGGTCTTCAATCTGGATAATTGTAGTGGATGAGCCTGCGAGTCAATAAATTCTTTCTGCTTATAGTAAGTTACTTAGTGTCAAGTTCAGCTGAATTAGGGAAATTTATTCAATTTGAGCTGTTTTTGAGTCGTCAATGTGATGAATTGTAGTGGATGAGTTTCACATTTATTAGGTTTATGGGAAGAAAGATTAAAATGTTTATGAAATCTGGAGGTGAAGTGTTCAGTCCGTCTTGGATGCTATGAAGTGTTGGTGAATAAGCTAGAAGTGGAGTCGTTTTATGTGGGTATTGGTTGTTGACTGCGAGTGTCTGCACTGGGCAATTAATTTTGAAGCGTACATGATGGTTCCCTGTGCTCATAGATCATCGTGTTTACCTGCATCCTTAAAAGTTTTTTTGTTGATTTTTCTTTTATTAACTATTAGTTTGTATTTAATTTTTCATATGTTGATTCAAACATCCGAAAACTTCATATATATATATATATTGTTTAACTTTAAATTGATACAATCTCATATATTAAACTATATTTGAAAACTTATTTGGCCAAAAAGTGGAAACTTTGGCAGTGTATTGTTTGTGAAGATAAAAATATGGTCCGAATCAATTCTTCTGGAGATGCTGTTGGCAACAATAAAATGATCTGGTTCTATTAGTTATAAAATGATCTGATTCTATTAAATTAGCTATAATGCTGTTTGCAAAACATAAAAATTTTAATGCTAAGCTAAACCTTGTAACGTTTTACATAGAAACTTTTTTAAGGTCAATGGATTTTAAATATTTCTCATTGAAAGAGTAAATTGGTAAAGTGAAAGAGCAATGCTGCTGTTTGCAATACTCTTGTTATACATGACGCAGTTGAGGAAGGGTGTGTGGATGCTTCATAAATGATAAATGTGTGGCATGCCTGGACTTTTCCAGCTCCAAAGGTTCCTGTGAATGTGCGCTATCAAATAATGCTTTTCTACATTTGTTTTCCTTGACCTGAGTTGGATTGCTTCACCAGGAGTATAATGTGCTTGATTATGGGGAGAAAGTGATGGATGGTTTCTATGACGTGCTATGCACAAGTTCAGCAGTCCAAGGAAAAATGCCATCTCTAACAGATCTAGAAACAAATGCTAGCAGTTCTGGTTTTGAAGCGGTAATAGTCAATCGAAAAATTGATCCCACCTTAGAAGAGCTGATGCAAATTGCACAATGTATTGCATTAGATTGCCCTGCTACCAATGTTGCTGTTTTGGTACAGCAGCTGGCTGAACTTGTTACAGGACACATGGGTGGGCCGGTTAAGGATGCCAACTTGATTTTGGCAAAGTGGATGGAGAGAAGCACAGAGTTAAGAACTTCTCTTCAAACTAGTGTATTGCCTATTGGGTCCATAAATATTGGTCTGTCTCGACATCGTGCTTTGCTTTTCAAGGTCAGTATCATCTTTTCATTAGAGACTGCCTGAGGTTGTTGTGCTGCAGCAATCTTTTATATCTTAAGTGGGGCTGCTTGTAATAGCTATATTCATAATTTTTGTTCACCTGAATCTAGGTGTTGGCTGATACCATAAAGTTACCTTGTCGACTGGTGAAAGGTAGTCATTACACTGGCATAGAGGATGATGCTGTCAACATAATAAAGTTGAAGGATGAAAGGTTGTGGGCTTTCCTTGCAGTGTTTTTTATTTATATGTATCTATTATCTCATTATTTATCTTTTCTGTGAATGTCCTTTTTAATTTAAATTATGTGATCAACTCTTTCTGTCTTTTGTATTGAAGTCCTTTGAAAAGGAACTTCAAACTGCTTATTGGTGGCCCACCTGAAGTCCATGCTGACTTAGGATCCCGTTTAGAAGTAAAATGGTGGAAGAAATAACCAGAGCAAAAGAAACTCATTATTGTAAAACTGATAAAGATCTTAAGGAAAGTGGAACATTACAAAACATTCATTCAATGTCTAAGAAGAGGTCAAGAATTTCCTGCTATTTTTTGTTGAATGGTCATCAGTTGCTCTGTTAAGCAGGAACAGAGCTCAGGCTTAGGTAATAAACATTTGAAATAATGCAAAACATGCTTGCATAGAGTAAGAGAATGGAGTTATTTGTCTCTTGATCGTACAGATCAAGTATGATCCACAATGTAAAGGCTTGGATGCCTATTTGAAAGGTCATGGCAAAGCACATGTTCTCATTAATGTGCATATGCGAACACCATCCTCGTTGTTTGGTCCTTTCAGGCCCTTCCTTTCTTCTTTAAAGTCGCGATTTCAACGATCTGGTCCTTCGCCCCAGACCACTCTTATTTCCCTGTCACCCGAAGTAACAAAGTCACACAGCCACCCCCAGCTCTTTGCAAATTGGACCACCACAACTAATCCTCATTTATGCTAATTGTTGTCTGCAACTTATTGTTTTCTTTGTTTCGTCTTCTTTTGTGGCCCTTTCTGTTTCTAAAGATGGAGTTTTTCTCCCTCGTGGTTACATAACATAAAATCCAGATGGTCAAATCTAAGCAACATCTTATGCACAGATTTCGTAGGAGACACTGGAGCTATTCTTTGATATTCTTGATGAACTTGTACAAAATACTGGAGCTATTCTTTGATATTCTTGATGAACTTGTACAAATGCTTATCTGCATCTCTGTGCCCTGTTTCTGTATGGTAGAGGAAACACATTTTGTTTGTTTCACTTGTAACTATATTTTTTCTGTCTTCAGAGAGTTTTTGGTCGATCTGATGGCAGCTCCAGGAACGCTGATACCAGCTGATGTCCCTAGTGCAAAAGACAGTACCTTTAAGATCCCTGCTCTTCGCCCCACTAATGACACTGGAGTTGTTTTCACTAGACCAAATCCATTACCTGGTGAGGGCACTAGTCAGAGCTCTTCAGTGGATGGTATTTCACCTTTCAATAGTAGATTAAATTCTGAAAATGCAGAATCCCTACCTTTTTTCTCTGGCTCAAGTAGCGACGCTGGTGTTGGTTCTTCTGGAGTAGCTAATAAAGCTGCTCCAACTAATCAGTTTGGTAATATATCTTCCACAGCCATTGGGACTTCTGTATACAAGGGGAGTCGTGGGGGCCATGCAGTCGGTGATGGTGTGCGGATGAATGTTAATGTAGTTCCATATGGTCCTAATAGCCCAGAGGATTCTAAAAACCTTTTTTCAGATCTTAATCCATTCCAGATCAAGGGAACTGGGAAAAGTTTCATGCACCACAAACCTGCAGAAAATAAAATCAATGAGTTTCCAGGACGGAAAAATAACCCTGTTCCTGGTCCGGCTGCACCATTGGTGTGGAAGAATCGATATGCATACAATGAGGTGCCTAGAAGAAAAGAGAATGACCTTGTGGAGTGCCTCTATCCAAGAATTAATCGGGAACCAAATAATTATAATCAGTCCTTAGCCTCCACCAGTTCTTCTGAAAAAGTTTATCCACAGGGTTTCAAGTCATCTAGTAATTTTAATCCATCCAATAAAGAAGGTGACACCAGGAATTATGCAAGCAGTGTCAGTTCAGCATTGTCATCAGATCCTAGTCAATGCTACAGTTTTCCTTCTGTTGAGGAAGCAAACTCGTATTTTAAAGAAAATAAACTCCAGGATGCAAAGAATTTGCAAAATGACTCAGAAGCCATGGCTAAAGAACATGAAGACAATGAAATTGCTTTCCATGACCGTAGAAAGTGCACATATGACAGATTTATGGGGACCAATCTAAAGTTGAAGGATCCAGAGAGTCCAAGTGCATCAGTTGATCCGATCTCTCACAGGGTTGATCAAGTAATGGATGATGTGGATGTAGGTGATGAAATTTGCTGGGAAGATTTGGTAATTGGTGAAAGGATTGGACTAGGTAATGTAAATGGCTTGTCAGATTTTGTATTAGAATTGATAATGAATTCACTATTGCTGAGTTGCTTCTACATAAATGTGTGCATACATGCAAGTGTGTGTGAGCATGCACACTCACACGCAACATGCAATATGACATATGCATCTTGTTAACTTCAACATAAAAACATTCTTTAGAAGCTTTTTCCTTGTTCTCATGAGAATTTGCTTTTCCTGCTATTTGTTTGATAACTTCTTTTGAAATCGAAAAATAGTATGGCCTCAATTTTCTCGTGGAGGTCAAAAACTCTCTGCTTTCCTATTCCTTTGTGTCTTATGCTGTCATAATTATAAGGAGGATTAATTTCTGAAGACAGTCTCTCTCGTATGTTTCTGGTGAATAGGTTCATATGGAGAGGTCTATCATGCCGATTGGAATGGCACGGTGAGCTTGGCTCTCCTTCATTTACTCGTTTCTGCTTTTGTATTTTGTTGTTAGAGCTCATTTTTTATTTGTCACAGTGAGAGGTCTGGCATGCTGTGGAAACTGTCTCATTTTTCTCTTGATATTCTGGCTTTATCTTAATCAATTGATGTCTAAATTTGATTTTCTCTTTCCAGTTATTCTCTTTTTACATTATTTCAAGTGGTTTGCCTTTTGGAATTTATAGTGAAAGATAACTAGAGATAGATGTAGCACCAGAAAAGTTAGTCTAATTTGGAAGATCCACTTTCACTTGAAACTAAAACATGTGTCCTACATTAATCTGATTTTGTGGTTACAGAAGAACGCTCTTCATGACATTTAAGCATAGTGATTAATTGTCTGTTATACTAATTACTAGCATTGGTGCTTGTTTGCTGAATTCTTGGGCTGAATTTTGGGATTATGGACGAAGAAATAGACTTGTAATTTCTAATCTTCTAGGGGGTGGATTGTTGTTAAATCACAGGAGGGTGCTGTGAAGAAGTTCTTAGACCAAGATTTCTCAGGTGCTGCCTTGGATGAATTCAAAAGAGAAGTAAGAAACAATTCAGCCTTCCTAATATTCATTTACTAAAATCTATTTCCTCTCTCTTTGAAAGAAAATAAATTTGGCATTTTATAGTTACCATTTAGCTTCATGAAACCAAAAGATACAAAACATAAAAGAACCGACATGGTGAATAGCTTGGTCATGCCATGTGTTGCCATGCATGTGGCTACAAACTTCTCTTGTTAGTAGCATCACCCTGTTGGCTTCTACCTAAAGTTCTTGGATTCAACAGCACTTGATAATCATTCATTTTCTGCTTGTGTCATCAAGATCCTCAGAAATATGTGACCTATAAAAATTGATTTAGGGTAATTTAAGTTGTCATTTGGCGCGCAAATCTAAAGGCATGCGGTTGTGTCAGAGATCATGTTCTGTTTTTCTTCAGTTCAAAATAACTGACCAATCTTTGATTTCCGCTCTGTATTGTAAGGTGCGAATAATGCGTAGATTGCGTCATCCAAATGTTGTTCTTTTTATGGGTGCTGTTACCCGTCCTCCAAACCTTTCTATCATCACAGAGTTTCTTCCAAGGTATATAATTCTGAGCTTCATTTCGTTGTCTCAGCTTAATGAGATAAACTTTCTTTAAGCAACAGCAAAGACCAGCTGTCTTTGTGATTTCACTTATGTGTGGGGTATTGAAACTTGGTCTTCAGCTGACACTTTTTTGAATGATATTTTGGCTTTTTAGAGGAAGCTTATACCGGATTCTTCATCGCCCTCAATGTCAAATTGATGAGAAGCGTAGAATAAGGATGGCTCTCGATGTGGTATGTGATCATCAGCCCTTTGTTCTTTTGAATTTGTACTTTACACCCTTGAGTCTGATTTCAAATTCCTCCTTGCACAACAGGCAAGGGGCATGAATTGCTTGCATGCCAGCATGCCAACAATAGTTCACCGGGATTTGAAATCACCGAATCTTTTGGTTGATAAAAACTGGACCGTCAAGGTATGGAACACTGCCACTATGGAACTTTATTCACACCTTCATTTTGTTCATTGTTTAAGTTTTTTTTTTTTTTTTCTCATTGTAATTATGACTGCAGGACATGCAAACTTTTATTTGTTTTTCTGTCAACTAGGTATCATCTACTTCGTTGGTATCAGAGACAGTTTTTAGTTATACAATGACAGTTCTTTCAGCTTATTAATCCTTTGGTGGCTGCTGGTACAAGTTTAAAAAATGGGGGTGAATTGTTAAGAGTAATTATTACTAGTCATTTTTGAAGGTGCAACAGGTGTTAGATTATTTTTTAAGGTTGTTTGTTAGGAAGTTAAAAACCATGTGTATCAATCAGTCTATTATAATTAAATTTAAAAAAAATATTAAGTGATGTAATATTAGAAGGTACCACTAACAAGGTGCAAGTAATAAAGAGAGGATGGGCTATAAATTTGAGGAAGAGAGAGAAAAGGCATAAAAGATAATACCACCCCTTAAAAATGTTTCTCTTCTCTCACCAAGGCTAAACTTTACCCTAAAATTTACCCTCCATTCAGTGCCATCTAGGGGTTAATTCTTAACCTCATTAACATTTACTTCTCTCCACTTTTTTGAACCAGAAAACAGTAACAATTACTCCTGTAAAATTTAACCCCACAAAAAACATACCATTACTTGTAGATTTGCTACTTGCTCTCATACTACTTTAATGTGCGTGTCATAGTTGTATTGGCATGTATTTTCTTGAGTTGTTATGGAAAAGGGTATGACTATTGGTGGAGCCATGGGAGGTGGTGGTATGGATTTACTCTTTAGCTTTCAAGCACAGAACTAGAACCAGTCTAATATTCCTATGATTTTTCATGAACATGAACTGGTGTGCTTGGCATTAATTATGAACTCTTAGTGGCACCAAAGAGTTACTCCTAATTCTCGAGTCCAAGTCTGTATACCTTTGATCTTAAACTTCAAACTTTTCCTTCTCTATAGAGTGCAGAATCACCCTAGGGCTGTTGTGGCTTGCTAACACTCCAATCTCAAATGTTGCATGTGTCTGCTTGCTGATAACTGTTGTTTAATTTAGGCTGCAATCTTGTAGCTCTTGAATCTTGAAAACCTTGATTAAATCATACGAAAATGAGAGCTCCTTCACAAGAGGGAATGGGGTGTAATTTAAGGGGAAATACCATAGAAGCTCCGCTCCATGGGTAACTTTATTCAAATCTTATCCTGCCTTTTGTTGTTTTTTCTACCTAGTTTTGAGGAGGATCATGTTGCTTGAGCTGTTCTACACCTACTGATTTTTGTTTACCCAGCTGAGTTGCTTGCAGCTTGTAATGGTCAAAAAGTCCAACAAGATGGTTTAAATGTTGAGTCTGTGTTTTCTTCAATAATTTGATTTTCTATAAGACTATATGTGACAGGTTGCACAAAAGTTAAAGATGCAAATCAAGAAGAAGCAAATAATAGTCGGCAGTTAGAAATGGTTTTTGGTGCTGTTTTTGACAGATTGTATTGTTTCACTGGCAGGTTTGTGATTTTGGGCTCTCACGCTTGAAGCATAACACCTTTTTGTCATCCAAATCAACTGCAGGAACGGTAAGGATCTAATCTTTCATCCAACAATCAGGGGAAAAATAAAGAAGCTTTTGTGGCTACAGGGAGTACATGCATTTTTTGTCTTTTATTTCTGATTGAGTTGTCTTTAATGTGTTAGCCTGAGTGGATGGCACCTGAAGTTCTCCGTAATGAACCCTCTAATGAGAAGTGAGTTGATGAATTTTTCCTCTAACCATTTTCAGATTTACTTTAATTCACTCGCACTTCCAGCTTTCACATCTATGTGATTGCACATACAATCATTAGTTTCATTTATGCTTTGTGGATTCCCCTTCGTAGTTGGGAATCCCAATTGTTAGTTACAGTATTGGTTGTTATGATAAAACTAGCTTTAGAATGACTATGAAAATGGAAAGCCAAGTACAGTTCTGTCGTCTGTTGTCTTGGAGAAGGGATTTCATTGGTGCTGGCATCGTATATAAATTTATTGGATCACCATAATAAATACGTAATTTGTGTCTTCTGTTGAGTGAACACAGGTGTGATGTATATAGCTTTGGAATCATTCTTTGGGAGCTCGCAACGATAAGATTGCCCTGGAGTGGGATGAACCCAATGCAAGTTGTAGGTGCAGTTGGTTTCCAGAACCGCAGCCTTGAAATCCCCAAGGAAGTTGATCCCTTAGTTGCAAGGATAATTTGGGAATGTTGGCAGACGTAAGTTGAAAAGAAAATTCTGTAAAATTGGTTCCTATCACCCCCCTACTAATACAAATCCAGACACTGATGGCTCTCTTTGTTGTGTTATTCTCCAGCGATCCAAACTTGCGTCCTTCATTTGCACAGCTCACAGTTGCTCTCAAGCCTTTGCAGCGGCTGGTCATCCCTTCACATCTGGACCAGCCTTGCCCACCTCTGCAACAAGAGATTGCAGTAAATTCTACACCCTGAGATGTCTCAATTTTGAAATTGTGAATACGTAGACATTCTGTTATTGGTCTTTGGTGAGGTCCTATTGCGTGACATTCCAAAAACGGGATAACAAGGAGAGAAGAATGGGGTGATATAGTGAAGACAGCGTTTTGTGTAAGTAATGTATGCGCGTAAGCTCCTGCTGCCAAATAATTATAGCAGCACTTCTTTGTACAGATGGGTTTCCATGAACGCGCATTAAGGAATTGAAACCATGTACGTGTTGAACGACACACTTCAATCTATCGAGGGTTCTCCATTTATTGTCTCAGGTTTTTCTTTTCTTCCCCCCCCCCCCCCCCCCCCCT